>NW_010527071.1:20088-27292 GCF_000687285.1 Phaethon lepturus
TCCTGTTCACTAGGCTGGTCAGCTCCAGGGCAAACTTGGAGACTTTTCTTACGGGAACCAACTGCAAATAGGTGGGAGCATATAATTTTTATCTAAGAACTATAAATGAGCTTATACAGGAAAGGCAACGTCTGCTGTCCCAGGGGAAGCAGGACTTCCCAGCCTCCCAGACCAGGGAGACCAAGCAATGTCATGTACCTCCTCCAGTCCAGGGCAGGAACACTTTCCACCACCATTTCATCTCAGCAGGCCTGGGGCTGGGTCGTAGCTCTCACCTGGCAGGACATGCACACCTGCAGCCCCAGTGACTTTAAAACGGGGAACTCTTCACCTTCACAAGGTGGTGGCTACAAGGTGCGATGTAGGTTACTGCCGCTCAGTCCGCACAGCACTTGGGTTTTTTGCTTTGTGCCTGGCAATGGCTGCACATGCCCATGGAATTGGTCATGCACAACTATGCTTATCTGGACCAAACCTACACACTGCTTCCTTGGTATAAAGTCTGTTTTCTAAAGAGTAGTTTATGTGATCCTCAAGCTGTTCATGGGTTCAACTCAAGTTCGCTAAACTGTGTTACAGGAAGAAGCTTTCAGAATTAGATCTGTGACAGGGTGGGTCCCGTCTTCATTTGTACCATGTTGCTCTCCAGAGAGGACATTTCCTCAGCATGAGGGGTTGGATGAAGCTCCTTCAGACTCTTCTTTTGTATTTTCTAGAACATTTTAAAAATATGCATTTGAACAGGGCTCGAGACCCAGTGTCCTGCCTTTGGACAGGTGCTCTGGAGCAACTGCAGATGGTCTATGTGATATTCATGGGGAAGAGCCAGCAGCTGAGTTATGAGCATTTCTGTTGATGAACCTGTTAACCACAGCCAGCAGCCTGTGTGTTTGTTAGCAAGAGTGCCAAAATAGGCAGCTCCCCTCCTCTCTGTCTTGGTTTGCTCATCCCTGTCCCTGTGCCATGTGCTCTGTTGTGCCAACACAGCTGTTTGTCTGGCTGCATGGCGAACTGGACTGGGGAGCTGATCAGGCTGGAGTTTTGCTGGATCACTTTTTTTTTGCCATATTACTCTTCAGCCAGAGCAATTTTCCTGACCTGACTACTCTGTGGCTCCACAAAAAGCTGAACTTGCAGAAAGCAGGGGTTTTGCAGAGGGGCAGTGAGCAGCCAGACGAGGTCAGCGTTCGGGTGCAGAATACGTCTAAACCAGAAAAAGCAACCAAGTGTAAAGCAATAGACAACTGGGATCCCACAGCAGTCCCAGACTATTTGTTGTTTTCAAAGACCCGCTTCCTTAGAAATTTCGCTCCTTCTGAAGTAATTTGACATGCCATTTCCAGCTCCTGTGTGATCTAACTCTGTTACTTCCCCTTTATCTGCCTTTGAATGCTCCTGAATGTCTCTATAAACCTTCCTGTTTGGCAGTACCTCTTCCCATGTAAAGGGACCAGCATTAGTGTGGGATTTGAACTTAATGCTAGAGGAGCTTATGAAGTCTCCCATTTGAGCTTCCTGAGGACTTCGCACTGCATTTTCTTTCTCATAAAAATAGCATGTGCCTGAGTTTGAAGGATCGGTTAGGTGTGGATCCCTCAGGTGGAAAATCCCTCTCATAGCCATGAGATAGAGGATAAAGGATTCATTCCTGTCCCCAGTGAAATCAATGTGAGCTTTGCTATTGAGACAGGTCAAATGTCAGTCTCAGTTGTTCGCTCTTCCCCAGGATTTTATCCTTTGTGCTCTCACTATCAATGAATCTCTCTTCCTGTCTCCTTCCCACAAGCTCTCATCCATCCTGATTTGAAGTCACCTCCATTAAGTGGTTGTAACGCTAGCTCTTTGCTTTACTTGCAGAGAGGACACTCCATAAATCTAACATTAGTCATGGCATCTGGCGAGAGATACCAAGGATAGGCTGCTTTGACTCAGAGGTTATCTAACCGTATCAGCCCCTGCCTTTGCCTTTCCTTTCAGAGAGATGAGGTTCCCCTGCAGGAACCAAGGCTCATTTCATGTGAGCTGATGCAACCACGCAGTCTGCTCAGGGCCAGAGCCGACACAACAGCGGTGTCCAGAAGCCACGTGGCGGTCAGCTCCTTCTTCCCTGAGCAGTGTGGTTGGACCTGGGCTCCCTTTCCAACACCTCAGCCCTCTGCCAGGTCTGAGCAGGACAACAAGCTTTCAAGAAGCAGAAATGGGGGAAGCTCATGTCCTTTGTGGCTGGCGGGCTCCATTTTCCCAGGCGGGCACATCAAGACGGGTCTCAGAGGCATGCAGTGACAAGTTGTCCGTGTTCATTGTTGCTGGAGACCATGGTGGGATGGAGAAGGGGCTGTGCCTTTGCACTGGCTACAGGGCGTCCCAGATAATCTCTGCGATGGCCTTCAGCCTCGCTCCTCGTGGGAAAGGAGGGCTGCATCTCGCTGCTGTAAGAACGGGACTGACCAGGGTCTGATGGATACTGAGTCCTACAAGGGTGCTCTTTTCTCCGCCGTATCACTAAATACAAAGAACCAGATCTTGGGCTTTGAAGCCAACTGCCACAGCGCAGCTCATGTCCACTGGGCTAAACTCTTTCAGTCAGGGTTGCTTCACCCTTCCTGCCCGTTGGGAAGGGTTCTGCCACAAGGTTCACCCCCAAACTATGTCAGGGCTTCGTCTGTCAGAGAGGTGCTCTGCAGCGGGAGAAAGCAGACTAACCTCAAAATGAGCTGGGCAGTGAGGACAGTGCTCGTGGTGGCCCTTGGAGGTGCTTAGATTTACATTCAGGACCCTTACTCCAGCGTAAGACCGGCATTATCAGTTTTATTTCACTCTTAAAATCATTTAGGGTAAACCAGCAAAAATGCTGGGGGTCAGGAATAAATCAGCTCAGACGGCCCACGTGTGAGAGGACGCGTGCCTCTGTTTTGGTCTGTCTGTGGTCATACACTTACTCAGACATAGAAGGTAAAGCGTTCTTACGTGGCTTGCCCTAAACCCTCTGCACAAGAAACATTGGGAGAGGCTGCGGAAGGGATCCGGGAGAGAAGAGCGGGATGCTGGGGTACGTGGGCACAAATTCATAAAACCAGGCAGTTCTCAGTCAGGGATATGTCGGTGTCTCTTTTAAAACGACCTTGCTCGGAAGTGAAAAAACAAGGTGGCAGCGAGAGAGAGGAGGAGAGGGTTAGGATATGATCTTTGTTCCGGGATGTGTCAGAACAGCATGTTGTGTTATTTTCTAGCTGCTGAGGAAAGAGAAGATGGAGTAGGGAATGTAAAATGACAGAGAGTGAGTAGATGTGATATTTGCCTGATGTATTTTGCCGGTAATTAGTATAATGCCAATTAGACATAAGTAATCTTTTTTTTTCTTCCTCAGCTGTGTAAGTTATTGCTTGAAAACACGCCAGCTAAAACCAAGATATTAAACTTTGAGGGATATGGAGATCTCTGTTCCTTGAGGATCTCTAGATGAAATTACCCAGACAACAGGGATTTTGACAAAAGCAGGACTTATTATATCTAGAGAGCAAATGAATAAAAGCAAAAGAAATTGTGTATTCCGTGTCTAGCGTCTTGCTGCTTATTAGCCACACAGGAAGGGGCACCCACAGAGATGCAGATAAATCAGTGAGAGAAGGCAAATATCTTGCCTTTCCCGAAAACAATGCTGCTGTGATGGTGGTGTTCACCCTATCAGTTCCCCTCAGCAGCCAGATCCCGATCCCTTCCCATGCTCAGGCAGTTCCCCGCTGCAGGGTAACCCTGCTGCCCACACGCATTTTATTTTTCATTCTCCAAGCCCTGTTTTCTCTCTTGGCTAACCCACATCATAAGACACAGGACTCGTGTTGTTTTGCCTCTGGGTCCCTCGGGACATAAACCTCCTTAATGATGATTAATGGCTTCCTTTGAAGGGACAATTGCTGATCCTAGAGCTCTCAAATCACAGATCCTTTTGAGCTCTCTACCTGTCCAGTTTCTGGGCTGCTCTTCCAACCATGTGCACCGCTGCTTTGCTCAATGCTACGCACATATTTTCTATTGCTTTGGACTATGCATAAGGAGCAGACCTGCTATTACCGTCTTCTCCCTTTTGAAAAATAATCTGTAAAAATTATGCCCTTGGACTGATTCTGGAACTTTTCATACGCCTCTCTTGGACCGTGAAATCAAAATCTTCTCGTGATCGTCCTGCTGTTCCCTTGTGCTGGGCTTTGGGGGTGACAGAGCTGGCAAATCCCCTTTGCCAATCTGCCGCTAATGCAAGGCGATGATGTATCCCCGCTGTCCTGCCAGGACGTTAGGCAGCAGGTTTAATCCTCGCTTGTTCTTTAAAGCGTGTTTTATTCATTCTGCGCCTTTAGGACTGCCTCTGGCGGGCCTCCCTCGAGTGGTGCAAACTTTATTGCATCTAACCTCCAGCAGTCTGTAAATTGCAGCACCCGGGGTAGCTGGAGGTTGATATTCCCCATTGTCGGAAGCGATTATCCTTCTTTTTCCCACTCTCCCACAAGACCGCCTTTCTGCCATCCTAATAACAAACACAGGGCACAGCATTATTCATCAGGATCTGTTTTGTTTTGTTTTGTTTTTTTTCTCCTGGGTCTTCCCAAACAAACCAGAACCTGTTCCTAAACCTCCCCATTTGCATCAGCGCACGGATATCCTCCTGTTTGCTCAGAGCTGCACCTTCAGCGAGCTGCATTGGCGTCGATACCTCCTATTTTTACACGAGGAGGTGACTTTTCCCTGGCCGTGGCCATCAGCGCCGCTCCGCCTTCCAGTGCCTCCGTGGGGAATCGTGCCAGCAAGATGGCAAGCGGTTCGATTCAGAAATGTTAACCACCTGGGTTGATTTCCTGGCATGTTTTTTGGCTGCGCCACAGGGAGGATTTGACCAGTGCATATGCTGCTTCTGCCATGTGCCAGCCACAAAATCTCTCCCCACTTAGCTTCCACTGCAGATTTTCAACCTCTGAGTCTGTGGGTGTTTGAGGCGCCAATAATGTGCGTTTTCAGCTGGGTTTACGGCATGTCTCTTCACTGCGGAGAAAGGGGCTGGGTAGTTCAGGGGTTCAGGCTCTCCTGCGTGGGCTGCTCTTGGTCCTCAAGCAATCAGCAGTCAGACACCCTCATTTGGTGTCGGATCATTCCTCTCAATTTTCACAACCGCATCCCCGGTCTCGCGCTCACAAAACTGCTGTATGTCGGATTTCATGTGCGCTTGGTTCTCTGTGGCTGGGTGCGGGATCCGGGTCTACGTGTGCATCCTCCACCAGCAGACAGACGCCTCCTCCTCAGGGCAGCCCCAAGAGCATCAGCCCTGGGTTTAGTGCCCATCCCCTGATCTTTCAAACAGCCACTGCAAATTCTGGCAAGGACCTGACCTCTTCCCCCTCAGCGCCTGCATTATGGCTCAGGCAACCAGCACATTCCTGCAGTCAGAACGGACTGTAAAAAAGCTGAGATGATGAGTGAATGTGCTCACTTTACTCTTAAACAGCCCAGGAAAGATCTGCGGAAAGGAAAAAAAAAAAAAAAGCGTATGCATGCAAATCCATACTGTCATTTCCTCTCCCAGTTTCCTCGGGGTTTGGCTTGACTCTCTTCCAAGGGCTCTTCCTTCTCCCCTGCTCTGCTTCTCTCCGAGTGGTCTTGGCTTGCTTTGTTTCCAGATTCCCTTGTTGAGGCAAGCCCTTTTCATAAAGTTGTGATTTCTTTTGTCAGTTAAACACCTATGTGACTTCAAAGGCCTTGAACAGCGTGTTGCTGTGTGGCTACTGGCCCCCCTGCAAGAATAATTTCCCCCGATTCATTGTCCTGCTAGTGAAAGATTATTAAATTGTTGATGGAGCTTAACAATGGTTTTGTTCAAAGGCAGACACGCGTATGCCAGTTCTTTTCTCCTTGACACAAGAGCTTTAATACAAGCGTACAATGAAAGGCAGCCACCAAGGAGCAAACACAGAGAGCGCTCGTAAAACCAGACCAGTATTCCTGGGTCCCTGCAGTGCACTCCTAAGGCTGCGTCCGTGGCTGCCCGCTCGCTCCCATCCCAACGCGAGCCTGTAGGTGAGGTGGGAAAACTGGTTCTGCTGAAAATTAATTTTTAAAAAAATTAAAATATCACGCATTGATTTTTGCTCATATGATTAGGACGCTAGGAGGATTGAGGAAGTAGCGGGTGAGCTATGGTGGGAGAGGACCACCCTTTTCAGGAGCGGTGGAAGGACCGTACAGTGTTGGCACAAGGCTGAAGCAATTGCTCTATTCCTCCCGCTCGGAGCATACCAAGCACACGCGTGCATCTCCCAACCAGCCTGCGCCTTCAGAGCAGCTTTTGGAACCTGCAATGAAGATCGTTGTATAGACTGCACAGCCTCGGGCTGCTTGACATTTTGTATTATACAGATCCATTTTCAATTGCTTATCACTTCAGCAGATTTCCAGCACTAAAGCTTAAATTTTCCATGCTGGATTTCCCTCAGGTTGATTTCTTTTTATTTTTTTCTTAAGTTTTAGCAGAGGTGTTCCAGCTGTTTTTTTGAGAACAAGAAATGCCGTCTCAGTCCTGCTAACAAGCTGGTTATAAGAATTTCTTTTCAAGACCCATTAGCTTAACCATGCTTTGAAAGAGAGGTGTGGAATTTGGCACGGAAGCTGTCAGCATCAGTTAGGGGTTGTTTGCCCCAAAATGGCTGTATTTCTCATTGAATGTGTGCCAGCACGCCTCCCTGTGTAGTTGCACCCGCACACTGTTGCGTGGCCTTCAGACAACAGCATTTCTCGGGGCTGGGCAACCCTTAGGCATCCTTGCCCTCCCTTGGAGACCTGGCGTGGGAGCTTGCTGCCCTTGCTGTTGCTTGATGGACATCCCTTCGGTTGCTTGATGGCATCCCTCCTGGACGTGCCTCTTCCCTGGTACTCTGGGGGTCCCCCATTTTCTTGGGGGTGCTGGGTACTGCAATGGCATGGGTTGTTCCTTGCCTTTGGGAGGGTTGAGTGTGGCTTGCTCTGCTGCCGGGGCATGTGGCACCCACGGGCCCCCCCTGTGCTGGTGTCAGGGTGCATCTGCGTGTCCCTTGCTGGGAGACCTGCTTCGGGGTGGGGGTCCCGGGGGCCTGTTGTGCCTCCCAGCCTGCCTGGGCTGACGGCGGCTTCCTTGGCGCACGCCCGGGCTGACACCGCGGAGGTCCGTCCAGAGCCGAGAGCG
>NW_010527072.1:0-2182 GCF_000687285.1 Phaethon lepturus
GAGGAGGCAGGAGACCCCCATGGATGAGCAACGAACTGTTGGAAAAACTTGTATGGAAGAATGGAGTTTACAGTAGGTGGAAAAAGGGACTGGTCACGTGGGATGCAACAAGGAAGGCCAAGGCCCTCTTGGAACTAAATCTGGCGAAGGGAGTAAAAGAGAACAAGAAGGGCTTCTTCAAGTATATCAGTGGTAAAAGGAAGACTAGGGAAAATGTGGGACCTTTGGTGATAAAGTGGGAGCCCTGGTGACAGAGGAGGCAGAGAAGGCAGAGTTCCTGAATGCCTTTTTCACTTCAGTCTTTACTGCTAAGTCTACTCCTCAGGAATCCCAGACCCTGGAGATAAGCGAAAAAGCCTGGAGGGAGGAAGACTCTCCACTTAAAGTGGGAGTGCTGCAACCAGCATCTCCTCCTGAGTGGGACGCACCTCAGACCTCGTGAACTCTTAAGTTCGCAGTAAGTTCAGAGGACTGTTGCTGAAGACTGGCATGGGACCTGGGCTGAAACCCCCACTCCTTGAGGCTCAACCCTCGCCTGTTGAGAAATGCAAAAGCATTTGACGTGAGTATTTCACTGGACTCAAGGGGAATTTTTAAAAGGTACCTTTCTATATATATATCTATCTTTCTTTATATCTCTTTATATATCTCTACATCTATATCTATATCTGTGTGTGTGCAATTTGAGAACCTTGTTAAGTCTTTAACTAAGTTGGTGTGTTATTAAGCTTAGTTAGAAAATTATATAACTTGTGATTTACCTTAATAGTGTTAATCACAAGTGATAAATCCCATCAACCCGATTCTGACTCGATTTCCCTAAATCTGTGTAAATCATTCCTCCTGATCCAAATGTAAATCACTCCACCCTAATTGCAATTTGGTTTCTCTTTTGTATACTTTTTCCATATTGAATAAGTAATAGAGTGGACCTTGCCAGTGAATTCTGTTGTCGCGCTTTTTACAAATTTATATTAAAATAATTTGCTTTCTAATATATTTGATGGTGACGCTTTAAGCGGCCTAAACCACTCATTCATGACATACCACCAGTAGGCTGGGGGTGGGCAAGATCTCGGGAGGGGACATAGCCAGGACAGCTGACCCAAACTGGCCAAAGGGATATTCCATACCATATGACATCAGCTCAGCAATAAAAGCTAGGAGAAAGGAGGAGAGGGGAATTCATTTTTTTCCAACATTTGTCTTCTGGAGCAACCACTATGTGTACTGAAGCCCTGCTTCCTGGGAAGTGGCTGGACATTGTCTGCTGATGAGGAGTAGAGAATAAATCTTTTGTTTTCCTCTGCTTCCACACGCAGATTTTGCTTTTGCTTTGTTAAACTGCCTTTATATTGACTCACTTTTTTTTTCCATCTTAATTTCTCTTTTGGTGCCCAACATGGGATACAAGACAACGGCAGTTTTGCATTAAGCGTACTATAGCTACAAGTAGCTACTAAGTAGCAAGTTCCTCTGTGGGTCTCAGAGTTTGCTGGCTGCACTGCTTATCTCATTATTTTGCTGAGCTTGGGAACATGTTCATAGAAATAATGGCTATGTGCTTTGTCCTGGCATTGATGGCCGTGCTGTGCTGGGGGAGTGTCCTGGTTTCAGCCAGGATAGAGTTAATTTTCTTCACAGAAGCTAGTGTGAGATTGTTTTGGATTTGGGATGAAAAAATGTTGATAACGTGCTGATGTTTTCAGTTGTTGCTGAGCAGTCAAGGACTGTTCAGTTTCTTGTGCTGGCCTGCCAGCGAGAAGGCTGGGGGTGCACGGGAAGCTGGGAGGGGACACGGCCAGGACAGCTGACCCAGGCTGGCCAAAGAGATATTCCCTACCATACGACGTCATGCCCAGTACATAAGCTGGATTTAGCCGGGGGCGGAAATCGCTTCTCCTTCAGCAACTTCTGCGACTCGCTGTATAGGGCTCCATACAGCAGCTTTCCAGCAGGGGTGCACATTCAGAGCTATGGCATTTCTCTTTTGAAGTAACCGTTACATATGATGGAGCCCTGCTTCCCTGGAGGTTTCCAGGATGAACACCTGCCTGCCTATGGGAAGTAGTAAATGATCTCCTTGTTTTGCTTCACTTGCGTGTGTCCTGGTTTCAGTCAGGATAGAGCTGGTTTTCTTCACAGAAGCTAGTGTGAGGCTGTGTTTTGGATTTGGGATGAG
>NW_010527072.1:2274-2657 GCF_000687285.1 Phaethon lepturus
AGTCAGTATAGAGGTAGAGTATTGGCCATTTTTCTTGTTCAGCAATATCTAAAGCCAGCTGGATGGCTTTCACCTCTGCAAACTGACTTGATTCATGTTCTCCTTCAGCAGTTTCGATGACTTGTCATATAGGCCTCCATACAGCAGCATTCCACCTCCGATGCTTTCCCACAATGCAACAGGACTCATCAGTGAACAGGGCATATTGCCTTTCATTTTCTGGCAGTTTATTATATGGTGGAGCCTCTTCAGCATGCGTCACCTCCTCTTCTGGCGATATTCCAAAACCTTTGCCTTCTGGCCAGTCCATGATCACTTCCAAGATTCCTGGGCGACTACGGTTTCCTACGGAAGCCCGCTGTGTGATAAGTGTGACCCACTTA
>NW_010527073.1:0-25272 GCF_000687285.1 Phaethon lepturus
AGGGCTGCTGCCGCCGCAGGGATCCGGCCCATCTGACGGGGAAGCCGAGCGGGAGCATTTCAACCGGTAATTCTCCCCCGAACCCAGAGAAACCCAGCGCACGAACAGACACAGAAACAGGCCAGGAGGTGCTGGGCGAGGCGAACTCTGCTGATGGGAGAGGAGGAGCGCAGTGAGGAAGATGAGCACCTCCCCAGCCCTTCCTGAGGATCGGAGCTGCCTCGGCCCTGTATGCTGAACAACACGGGGACCAGAGCAGAGGTAGAGCAGCAAAACATATAGCCACCCCATAATCCGTTTTCCCTCAACATACATATAACCATACCTACAATATGGAACAGTGTACATATTAACTAATGACCGACTATTAAGTTCACATAAAATGCACACATATAAATTACAGCAGAGTTACATGCTTCGATGGAGTCTTTCCCCTAAAAGCCACGACACACTGGGGAACGCTCAGATGTTTGTGGCACAATGTGCAAATAATGTCGTTTTGCTCAGGAATAATCTTAAATCTTTTAGGTAACATGATCTGAAGAATTATTCCCCGTTCACTTCTTAAGGGACACAAAAACCATCCTTTGCTTATATGAGCATTAAAAAAAGAAAAGAGAGGCACAGAATTCACTAGAATATTCATCATTTCCAACCTTAAACCCACAGCGTACAAACAGACGAATCCAGCAAGTCAGAGAGCAAAGCCAATTTAATCTGTGGCTCCCCTGAGGTAAATGTAGTTCACAGTCCTGCCCCCACCCCAACCTCAGCCATAATCCCTGCTTCCTGGAGGTAAGAAAGCAGTGGAGTGAGGAAAATTCTGCGGCAGGATATAATGATCCAAAATGACAGGGACAATAATGACAATGAATTTCATGTCTCCCAGTCATGAGCTGGGGATGCTTGACTGGGCTGACTTACACAATTAAATTGTTACAGGTACAGCAGGAGATGCAGTTACCGTCCGCATGCTTTTGGGAAGGATGCCTCCAGCCAAAGGAGAAGAGTGCCAGGGCTGCACCGTCCCTTTTGTTAGGGGCAAACAGCCGCTCCTGCCGGGGACGCTTGTGCAGCTGCACCCTTTGACAGAGGCAAGGCTGGGTTAAAGATGCAAGCCATTTTAGGCTATTGATTTTGTCCCTTTTGAAAACGATAAAAGAGCTCTGACGGCTAAAGCACAGCACGGCTCGAGCCACCGCGCGCCGAGAAGCACTACAAGCAAACACAGACCCAACGGATTTTATCAGAGGACTGGGAAGCACCGTTTATAACGGATCCTGTTTCCTCTGTCTTCCCCACTGGTGTTTATACTAAAGCCAGCAAGGGAAAATACTACCACTTCTATAGGTTCCGCCAGAGACGTGCATCTCATTTTACATGCGTTCCACTAGAGGCAGCCCGTATTACCTTTACAAGCCCTCTCGTAGCAGGGATCTTTAGGATTTCACACACAATTCTATTATACAGAACACGGGACAAAATGTATGTGAAAGCAACGGGATATGGAGAATACACACGGTATTTTCCCGGTTATACCTACAGTTAGTGTGCCTGCAAGGCTTCTTTCATTCATCCAGCTTCAATTTTGAAATACCAAGAAATACGGTTAGCTGTGTATTTCACCTATAGAAAGTCTTTTTAGTGACAAACTGTCAAAGAGTTTTTATATCCAGGGAAGGAAAAGAGTCACACAGTTGTCTGCATCTGTAATATGGTAATACCCCTATTACAGCTCAGCAGTCTCAAAATATTAATTTGTCAAATATGAATTATAAAGCTGTAACATTTCATAATTCAGGACACACTCAAATTCTAGGAAAAATAGCTACAAGAGCCTAAATAAAAAAAAGCATTTTTTCCATTTTTGACAGCTTAACGAATGCCCTACTCTTTTGCATTGATTTTTGCATGTGTGTGTCTGTGTGTGTGCATGTGTGCCCAGGAAGGATTTCTCGTGGGGCTTGCTGTAAACAAGGAAAGCTAAATCCTCTGCCAAAGCTTTTTTCTCTACCTTTAAATAACCTCCATATTAAATATTTCAGGACAGACTATACACAAAAATACTGAGAATGCAAAAAATAAAGAACAACTACTTACATTGCAGCAAGTATACTGGAAATTTGTGGAACTAGACATTAAACAGGCAAATACCTTGATGTGGCAAAACACTCACAAGGAGTACTATATGTTAATTCCTGCTTTCAGAAAATAGTGGTAAATTAAAAGAGCAGGGTCAAAGCAGCCCTAAAATCTTAAATTTGTGACTGATTCATGAACACAAATTTTCCTTACACACCTAAAAACATATTTTGCCTTGCAAAATGAGCCAACAAAAAGTCTACAAGCACCCAGAAGTAGAAAAATAATACACCTTAAAAAGATTTGTGCCACTTAGAATTTCTAAACACTTTAAATTGAAATATTCTGGCCAGTTTGATCTCTGTTTTTATGTTAAAAACTAGAAAAAACATTATCAACTATGTATAATTTAAATGGAGATTAATTCTTCCATTTAAAGTGCTTTAAAATAATTCTGCCTATGATCTTGAGGTCTCAGCCCAGCTTCTCCATAGTGCCTCTTCTCCAGTTTTCCTTGAGCTACATAAGTGGAACTGACAGATCACTGCTCAGATAGCAGCCACGTTCTTCCCCCAAAATGTTGCCTTTTTGCTATTCAGGAGTATCCTAATACCAACAAATGCTAAATGAAGTCTGACATGTACCCCTAAGAAACAAACTTGTAAGTTGTGGCTTCAAAGAAAACCTTGAATAAATAGGACACATTGTGTACACCCAGGCTAACATCCAACATATGCTTTAGTTTCCTGATGCTGAGACAGAGCAAGAATAGCCTCTGGTAAAGTCTGTGATTTGCTGTTGCTGGTAGTTCCAACATTTATAATGTACCATTTTTTTTTTTTGCCTGTATAAACAATTTTAAAATGTAATTAAGAAGACCAGAGCAACATTTTAGAACACAGCATATTCATGAATAATGGATTATTTGACATGCCACTAGTTTGATTAACAATTACAAAACAAATCAAAAGCATTCCCGATCTTTCCTTTGCAGAAGAACATCGCCACCAATAAGTCATAACTGGGCAGGTGGTTTTATCAAATAAAAAGTAACCTACATAATGAATGTTTTTAATTGTTCCCTTTGGTGGTGGTGATCAACATGCCAAACAGTGAGATGCAGCAAGTAGGTGCTATTAACAGCTACAGATACAAGGAAAGTATGATAGACACAGGAATAGAGAAAAGCAAGAAAACAAGATAAAACTAAATTTCTCTGCACATACAGAATCAGTTAAGACATGCCGTTCTTAACGGGCCAATTTATTTATTCGTTATTTAGGGAAGACAGAGAAAATAAAGATATGACCTACTATACAACACATATATATATTTTCACCATTTTTTTTTTTTAATTTTATGATTAATCCTTCTGGAAGAACTAAAAGGAGTTTAATTCAAGCTTATCATCCGCTCCTATACTTTAAGTTCAACTTCCTTTCCATTTTGTCCTCCCTTCCTCCAGATTTAGGGTATGAAAGTATATCACTAAAATTCAAGTATAATAATTCGCAAGATCTAAAGTGTGCTTGCTGAAACATTATGACTTAAAACAAATTTACCGTGTACAGAATATAGGTTAATTGATCACGATAAAATAATTAATCTGTTACAACACAGCGTGAGCCCATCTACACATGGGCCATAGGCTAACCTGCAGAGGAGTCACTACAGACAAAATTTAATTCTGGAATGTGGAATGTTAAGCATTGATTTAACATTGTAGATGGGAAGTTTTTATTCTGGATTAGGTGCAGCCTCAAAGTACCCAAAGGTATATTATGAACTCACAAATTTGATACTTTAGTCCTTCAGAACCACTTTATTATTCTAGGAAATTGAGGTTTGGTGGAGCTTTGAGAGTTTAAAAATTTTGTCACTGCAAAACACCATTTCTTTAAATTTGGCATAAAAATGGGGATAACTAAGCTGTAGTCTTTTAAGTAAAGCAAAATAAGGCCAGATAAGCATGAACAAGTAGTTTCACTGGCAGCAAAACTTCAGGTCTACTTTTAATATCTCTCACCAAATTAGTTTGAGAGCCCTGCTAGCATTGCAGCTGATCCTCTGAAGGAGAATTGTTAAGAGTCTCTGCCAGCTACCTGGTTTTATGAAACTTGTATGAATAAACAGAGTGATTACACAATCTTCTTTCTCCATTAAACTGCTCTTCAGTATTTTGTACACTTCCTTTTTTTCTATTTGACACTCCTTTGTTTCCAATATGCAGAGAGCGGGGTTTTTTCCTATTGCTTGGGAAGGCAACAAAACCACCAGAGATGTGTCTCAGTCCTTCACAGAGTTCTGCACTGTATTGCTGCTCAGATGTTTTCCACTAAAAGACCACATGGCACCTTGGTGCTGAGTTTTCATTTATTGCAACGCTGTTTAAAACAATAATTCATGCAAGAAACTTGATGGCTAATTTTAAGGTTATCTTATAGATCTATATCTTTAGAATGGTGGAGTAGTAAATAGCTATGATACACCTAAATTATCTATTTAATTAGAAAAAAACTTCAATATATTATGAATAGATTTCAAGTTATAGTGCTCTTATAAGAGGTATAATTACAGTTAAGAGAACCACTTCTTTCTTCTTGCATGCTCCTGGGATCCCTTGAAACAGTCTAAGGGATAGCTTACGATAATGAAAAAATAAATCTGAATTGCTTCTATGTATGCTATTTACAGCAGCTCTTGTTACAGTATACAAAAAATACCACATAATCCCGTAACAAGTTTTGCTTCTAAATAACCTCTTAATTCCTCCAGATCTTAAAAATTAAATAGAGAAGATACAGTCTCCATTAAAGACAGGTAAAAAAATCAAGTCCATCCTTTAAATCTCACCTTACTCCCAAATGAGAACCTACACACACACATATATATATTTTTCCATTCTGCTGGGCTCTGTATGAGACAACTTGCAATTATCAACATGTGCTTTCGCCAGAAGCCTCATAAATATTATCTGAGTCCAGTGTGTTTCCAGAGTCCCTCCTGCTTCTTCCCAGTACAAAAGCCCCTATTGATAAGCTGATGAATAGTGTAAATGCAGTTCTAAAAAGGGAAAAGAACTACCTTTATAATCAATTTTTTGTGAAGACCTTTCTGCCTGCCAAAAGGTCAAAAACTACATCTTCAGGTAAAAACTAACTAGAACTGTACCACTACTGAAGTAAAGCAGCATTTAAGCTATGTATTCTTTGGAGGGCTCCTCCAAGCCTGCAAACAATCTGTGGCTTTTTGCCCTATCCTGAACAAATTTAACATTTTGCTATTACCTTACAGGCCCCATTACCAAGAAAGTTTACCAAAACTTTCTGCTTGAAAAGGAAGTGGAAGACGATTGAAAAAGGGGGAATACCAATCTAATTAAAAACACATTGTGAAACAGCATAGAAGTCTGATGCAAAGAAAAAAAAAATTCCATCTTCTAGATATGCCAATGTCACCAAGTGCATCACGAAAACAGTTATGACAGTATACCCTGGTACTCCACCTTAAGTTGAGAACTTTGCAGCATTCAGAAATGTAGTAGTAGTTTTGTAGTAGTTCAGTATTTTTTCCAATATTGAAGTTCTGACAGCTGGGAGATGTAACTTGCCTTACATTAGAAAGCACTGAGATACAGCGGTTTGCATACTTGTACGTCAACACAAAGGCTAACATTCTGGACAAACAAATTTCTAGGTAGTAGTTTGTCAAGTAAGCCAACCTTCACCAATTGTGTCTCAGATTGCCTTGTGCATCTGTAGAGACTGAAGGGACAGAGTTAAGGAATTCTTTGCTTGGCAGATCCACTGCGGCACCTGTTGCTATACAGCTATGCCATGGACTTATTACCAGACTTATTTCACAGAACAAGGCAAAAAGGCTTATCCATTCTTAAATTAGAAACAAGAGTGATGCTCCTTCCAAACGTGAATACACATGAACAATCTTGAATGTGAAAATTGCTATTTCTAGATGACTGCAATGAGTTCTATTAAATCATCATTCTGTTTTGAATGAACATCAAAAGACTTGCAGAAAGCATCTTTATTTTCTCCCACTGATTTTGTGTGTTATACACAAACACTGATTTTGTGTGTTATACACAAACATACCTAAAACTAGGTGATACAATAGATTAAGTAACTCTGTCTGGAGGCATTTTTCCTCCCACAAATTTAAAACCCTTTATTTAAAGGGGTTTTAACAGTAACCATTTATGTGTTACAGCAATCTCTGGTATTTGATTAGAATTACAATGAACACTGTCTTTGCAGAGCAACCAATTCTATTGGTGATTCAAAAAGTAATTGATCCAGGCCTCATCCAGCCCAATACAAGAACCACAGCCAGAAGCCAGATCATCTAAATAGGTTTGAAGTTATTTACACACTGGAAGTGCTGCAGAAAACCGTTTAACATTACCAGAATGATCATACTTTCTTGACTTGTGGTACCTCAGAAAAAGTGTTCAGTCTGAAAAGTGTCCAAACACTTGCAAGTAGTGTTGTATAAAGTATGCTTGATACTAGGGGCATTGACTTTATTTCTAAAAAAAAAAAAGTTAATTAGGAATAGTTTGTACCATTCAGTCTGTCATGAGGATATTTAACTTAGCCAGAACAGGCTGAAGCATCCAGTTCCACATGCGTATAGTATTTGCAGCAGAAAGAGCCTCTCCAGTATAGCAGAATCATGCACAGCTGAAGAGTTGTAGGGAATCGCCAGAACACTAAAACACTTTCACATATCATTATTACCTACTAGCCAAGAAAATTAATATATTCTCTCCTACATCCACTAAGTTACTGTCATGAAAAACATAAGCATTAATTCGGTAGAAAAATTAAGATGCAAGTTGAATCTCATTGTTCTTCCCTTTAGAAAGTCAACGTACATGATCTACAGTTGCATACTTGTGTTCTCCCCCCTCAAAATACAGCACAATGTAATAATGAAAGCACAGAAAGGCAACATACCGTCATAGTAGACAATAGCTCCAACAAGCTCGTCTTTGCGTAGCATTGGAAAGAGCTCCAAGGCTCTTGACTTGCTAAGGACATAACTACTTTTCAGACACTGACTTCCTGCCACGAGGTCATATAGTTTTATTCCAAACCAGTAGTATGGCAACTGCCACCATCTGCAGGGAAAAAAAAAAAATCCCCATGAAGTGAAATTAAAAAAAGAAAATTTAGAAGTGCATGCACACACTGTTATTGTGACATAGAACATGTTAAGTGACACGGTATGTTTTATTACACCACTTTTACTTTGTACATACAAATTCATGGTATCACAATATAATGTAAATGTGCAAGAACTTGTGTATTGTTAACGTCTGTTTTCAACTGATCTATTCATTGCAGTTAGTTAAGCAGATTCAAGGCTTTGTGATCTTAATTCTGGAATAAACAAACTGACTTTTTGTACTTCAGTGTAAGGTGACATATTAAAGCTATGTGTTGAAGGAAGAATTGGGCTATAAGTGCAAGCTGAAAGGGTTCCTCAAACGCACACCTTGACTAATGCCTCCTGCACAAACAGGACCAAAAAACTGCAGTGAATCACTGACCTACATGAGCTCCAGCTATTACAAGCCCTTTCTACTAAGGCAGGAATAAAGCCATACATTAAGATCCTTCAGCAAAAACTCCCTGCTCTAAGTAGCCTGTTAATAGTGGGTAACTGTTCTTAAAACCTAAAAACCTACCCCAAATCACTTAAAGTCTTTCTCATATGAGAAGCAAACTGTTCTCTCAACACCAAACTGTCACGTACTGTGGAAGGTAAATGCACTGAATTACTGCACTGAACACTGGTAGTTGTAAGGACTAAACAGCACATTGCTAAGCACACTATGATAGAATGTGTTGAAGACAAGGATGCACTGGAAAGAATAGCAAGTAACATGCTGGGAATGAGAGTTCATTCCAGCTGCAAACTCCCCTCCGCTGGAGTGGCAGAAGTGCACTGAAAAGCTGAAGTCCGCGATGTGTTCCTAGATAGCTGGTTGGTGCCATAAGAGAATTCCATGCTTCTACAATACGGCAACATCTCACCTCCTGGAGGACAAAAACCTGACTTGTGGGAGGTTTAAAGACATGCTTGGAAAGATGCACCTGAAAACCTCTCCAGGGAAATAGCTTGCTTGTCAAAAGCAATGGTAAAGGGGAGATATTATAGCAGAGCTTACTTGTAAACAGGTAGCATTATTGGCAAAGGAGCTGATAGGTGAGGAGCAATTTCAAGAAGATTTGCACGCTCCTCAAGTGCTTCTTTCACCATTTTGTACTGAAAAACAGAAGTGTACATGTGAATCTCACGTTACTCAATTTTGTCTCCATGTGCAACATTAAGCAAACTGTTTATCAAAGCAAATACCTCACCTAATTTTTACTGTTCTTTCAAAAAACACACTGAGATTTACTAAAAAATTCAAAAGTTAAGGAAAATGTATCCCAAGAAAATTAAGTTTAACTAGTTTCATTTGGATATCTTGGCAGGTCAGTTGAATAATTTTTCATTTGAATGTAAAGCGCAACAAACTGTGTTACTCCTAACTATGGGCAGGAAGCACTTAAGGAGGGTTAGAACTGATATGGTATAGCTTCTGTGCCGATTCCCACAATTAAATCCCACACTAACTCCGAGTTGCAAATGCAGAAGTGTTCTTCTCCAAATCAATCAATACAAATCAATATGAAGTTGTTCTTTGGCAAGAAAGAAGGCTGATTTCTATAGCTGAATAACTACATGTTTAATATATTTTTTCCATGAGAAGTCACCATTTCCATAGCAGTATTGTAACCATTAAAACATACTTCAAGTTAGAGAGGTTTCAATGAGAAGATAAATCAATTTCTCAAAACAAGAATATCACACTTCCACCAACACTAGAATACATAAAAGCATTGATATATAATCACTCATCTACCATATTTTCCTTCCCCATGCCAAAACAAACAAGACAACCACTCCCTCAAATTCTGATCATGACAGGTAGGAAACTCTTTTTATGCTGAAGTCAGCTCTGTCTCTGCCCTCCGCAAAATATACACAGTCTACACTGTACGGCAATTAGACTGCCCATAAAAGAATTTGGCAAAAGGCAGCAGCACCGATTTCCCTAGTCTGGAAAGCTCAACTAGAGAAGACATTTTCTGTGGACTACAACAGTCAAGTATTGAAAAAAATAAGAAGGAGACTCGGATATAATTGGGACAGGGGAAGTTTCTACTAGCAATTTTTGCTTAACAACCAGCATAAACAATTACCTGCTCAAAATCCAACTTCATGATGGCCTTCTGAAGATATCTCACTCCACCATGGATCAATTTAGTACTCCTGCTGCTCGTCCCTGATGAGAAATCATCTCTTTCTAGAAGGGCTGTTTTTAGACCTGTGTTACCAGAAAACCAAATTAACTTCTTAAATTACACAATTTGTATGTAATTCATTAAAGACACTTCTCTAGGGTAGAGACAATCACAAGAAAAATTACTCTATACATGGATAAATTTGTATTCAAAGTGCAGCGCACTGTCTATATTGTAATGAAAAATTTTAGCCTCCTTCCTAAGGGAAAAGTCAAAACAGAACTTAAACAGAAGCACATTAAAACCTGGATATTTCACAATAGAAAGGCATTACAGTACATTATAGGGGCCACGCTCCCTCAAGCAAATTATAGTTTGTATTCATGGCAGGAACAGAATATTTTCATGAATACTTTTAACTCTTTGCAGCAGAGAGCTCTAAACCTCTAAACTACACTAACAATTTAAACAGCATACCAGAGAGGCAGACAACTGGCATCTTTGTCTGCTTACTTACAGTCTGATTAAGAGGTGCCCAAAAACCAGCAGAGCGCCAGCCATGGGCATGCTCACCGCTCAGGGAGAGCTCACCAGTGACATATATAGCACACGTATATAGAATTCTGCCATAGGCATAAAATTGATAATTGAGGCTTAATACAAAATATTGTAGCTTACCTAGGAAGTGTAGCAAAGGGAAAAAGTAAGTTCATGTACTTACTGTGCAGATACTACAGTGCTCACACAGCACAGACATCCCCCTTTTACACATCACATATGCAAAGGGCATGCACACAAAACATTTGCTACAAGACATGACTAAGTATTTCAGAAAAACATTTACTCGAAAATGTGCACGCATGTTCCCTGACACCGGCAAGCATTGACAGTCTGACTAGCACAAGGAAGGGATAACCACGTGGCTCACAGACGGTCACACAAAGTGCTGTACAATGAATGTTAAAATGCTTATTCTAACAAACACTTGGAACAAGGTTGGCACGTTTGTTGCACAAGTTGTGTTCCCAGTTACCCTGAGAGCCAGGAAAAAGCTTTCCATGGGTGAAGGCACACCACTTCACAGGGAAGTCACTATGAAACCATATACCCCAATGCTGTCTACAGTACATCCCTTGTACAAGAGAAATGCTGGCATCTTCTTCATGAAGGATACTGACATCGGGTTATGTGATGGAAGTTAGGTGAAAGGAAAAGTTGCAGCGAACTGATGCCTTTTAGTGGTAAGATACAGGCAACAGCCTGGACACATCCTTTGGCACATATCTGCATGACAACCACCACTGACTTCCAACACCCAGCATAAGTAAACCCAACCAAGATGAGCACCACAGGACAAGTATATGGCCATCTTCAGTGTATAAACATATGTGGAAGGACTTCCTACAGAAGTCCACATAACAGACCCCCTCCATCACTGGCAGAATTTTAAAGTTCGGCAGGCAAGGCAAAAAGTAAATTAAATTCAGTGACATTGCTACCAAAACCAACAGCAACAACATAACAAGGCATAGCCAAGGAGAAGAGCACCAGAAGTTATCCCTTGGGTCTTTCCTTCACGCTCTTTGGGGGGTGCTTTATCTTATTGGTTGGTGAACATACATTTTAACATCTGTTGGTCTACCAAAACTTTTATGTCCTTAAAAAAAAAACAAAGCAATTATTACTAGTAACTTCCAAAGATCAGAGTAATTTATTTTTGTCAAATGTGACTGAAGATTAATAGATACAATCAGAAATAATTTGGCTAAGATATATTAAACACATGAAAAGCAAAATTTGTTGTTAAGCGAAGCAAACATAACAAAAGAGCAAGTTCCATGAATGAACATCAACAATACACAATTCATTAATGAAATGCCTAGGAATATTTCACACTTCAGAAATCTACTGATATAATCAGAATATCTAGTAAAAAGTTAAACATAGATTACCTATAATGACTTCGTGTGCTTTACAACTGCATTTTCTACCACAACATAGCAGAGAGAAGTGAAAAGATCCCGTTATCTTTAATAATACAGGAAAAATAACCAGATTTGAGTTTGTATGCATCTACCAATGGTGAAGACCTTACTGCTTTATCCATTTCAAAATTATCACACCTTCTGGACAAGTATTTTCCAAATCAAACTACAAAACACTCCTCGAGTCAGGTTTTGCCTCTTATTTCTGAGGTGTATCCACAGCTTAAAGAACCTGAAGAACTTTAATGGCTATCTACTATGTCTTATATTCCATACCAAAGAAATCTTTTCTCACAAATCTTTTACACAGGTTTTTGGCTAAAAATATGATATTGTGGGGGCATATAGCATCTTAATAGAACAGGAGTTGATGCTACAGCCTCTCCCACAGAAACACTACCCATGCATTCTTATCTCTGTATCTGAAGATCTATTTTCACTAGATTTGTAAAATTATACATTCCCTTTGAGAACTGCCAAATTTGATTGAACCTGTTGGCCAATTTCAAGGTTACTGCGTGAGGTGGATGACACAGAGTGGTCATTAGCGTCCTGCTTCTTCACTCCCTGAACAGAGTTTTTCACACATCTGACCAACTGCATGAGCTATTGGGCAACATCTGCACATCTACTGAGCCACAACTGACTGTCACCATACAAATTCTCATCCTCCTGTGGAAGTCAGGTAAAAAGCATTAGCTTAAACTCATTTTACCTTAGGCTTTCCACAAGTTAAGGCTACGCAATAAAGTTAACATCAGTTCTGCTGCTTCTAGTAGCTTCTTAACCAGTTAATCCCCCAAAGGAGGGGATATCTGAGTAGAGAACTACTGTATGTACCTTCAGACTGAATGGTGGTAGTACCTCTAACTGAAAATCCAGAGACTTCTCCAAACCCTCAATACACTAAGCAGCTACAATGCAATATCAGAAGTTGTAGATATCTCATGTTACAAGAAATATGAGCTGAAGAGCCACTGTGCCTCATCTAGAATTCATGCTTGGCCCTTTCCAAGTAACTGCTAAAAGTGCTGTGCAAGTCTTGTCTTCTCTTTGCTGCAGATATTCTCCTGCACAAACAATTGAAATGTGACTACAGATAAACCCACCAAGTAAGGAACAACAGAGCATGAGAAGTCCCATCCAGGAACATCCAATCCAGCAAAAAGGTTTGTTAGACAACTGCATACAAGCACCTAGACAATAAAGACTGCTGAAACAACAAAATGCAACAACATTTTTTCTTCAAGTTCATTTTACCTTTTGAGAACAGAAGGAAGTCTTATAACCAGGCATTCAGAGCACACCTCTATTTTAAAGTACCTTTGAAAAGCCAATCTGATAAATTTACTATAAACCATGTAATCCAAAAATAAAAATGCAATTAAATTGTCAAGCCTTACCTCTAGTGACTGCATCTAAAGCACAGCCACATCCTGTTGCTCCTCCACCTATAACAAGGACATCAAATTCACTTGTGGTTTGCAGGGCCAAAATTTGTTGTTCCCTTGTGGGGAAATGGTTCTTTATTGGAACAGTCACAGCTTCTGCAGCTTGAACATGCACAAAGGCACCCTACAAAGATTAACCACAATACATGAGGTTCTGTATTTATTGTGTATATGCACACACAGCCAAACACACAGCCAAATCACAGTATTTTCTATAACCATAAAGGTAAACTCAAATATTCCCAGTCACTTTACCTATATTTAATAATAGTATTGTAACAAAACATTATGGAGCGACAAACAGTACTAAAACCATAAAGCATTAGCACACATTCACTTAATCTTGCCTACTTCAATGTAATGCAGTACTCTAGTGCTACCACCTATACTAATCGTTTCTAGGAATAGCCTTCTGCTATGTCAAATGTTACAGGATGCTCAGAAGTATTTTCATAAACAGATACATGGTTAGGCTCTCAGCTCTCTACCAAAAAAATCCAAAGCAAAAAGACTTAAAGATGAATGTACATTTTTACATTTTTAAATTAATTTAAAAAGATACAGTAGCATTAATATAAGCTCAAATTTGATGAGGCTAATGAGACTATGTGGTTTACTGTCAAATACAGCATACTAAAGCACCACAGAAACACTATTTCCATATCCTTTTTTAAAAATCCTATCAGCAAAGCAATTCATATCCTACAGCATGCTAAAATACAACTTTTTTAAAAAAATTACAAAACTTAATGATGTGGCAGTTTCCAGACAAGTTCAGATTTTACTGGAATGGCTTTGCGAATCTCCCTGCTACTCTACCTAATATTCCATGAGCCAGTGCTGCTCTCCATTTAGTGGCTGTGATGAGAAAGTCACCTTGCTGAGTCAACTAATATGGACCATGGTTTAAATTTTAAGGTTTTAACCAGTTTCTGAAGGATCTCTTCAGTTAACATTAAATTAAACTGAATTCTGAAAACCTTTAGTGTCACAGGAATCCCCAAACTCTATTACTGGTCACATACTTCATAATAATAATGTTATGAGTGCCATCACTGTGGGTTCATATTCATCACACTGATTTTATATAGAATGGGCTGTAGGCAGATATCATAGTTATTCAGACAGTTAAATAGGGTACAAGACCACAAAAGTCATGCTTGCTTTCTCTCTGCTTTCAGCTCTAGCTTTGCTTTTTGTTCCAGCTCTTGTCCTCCCAAATTATCTTCACCATTGTCCCTCATTCTGCACAAAACTAGTCAGTGAATTTCTCTGACCACTACTTTTACAGACCCAAAGGACCCATCTTTTCCACAACAGAGTAATCACTTGTACATAAGCATACCTAGCAGACAAAGCACCTGCATTTCCAATATAAGAAGGGGAAGTGAGGTACTGGCCACCGAGCCGGAACATCCTAGCCCGGCAGTAGAGCCTCCACAACCTTCAGAACATCACTTGAGCCATCTCTTTCAGAAATAACCAGATTTTGGTGCTCTGAATTTCGTTTCATCGAGAGAAGTACTTTTATTGGTACCTAGCACTTCCAAAGGAAATGTTTTAACCACTACTGATTTGAAATATATTATGTGAAAACAAATAAAGGCCTACACTACACAGATGAGCAAACCAGGACAGAAGAACTAATTGGCCAATTCAGAATGGATCAAAATAAACAAACAGGAAATTAATGATTAACATTTTCAGAGTTTCCTGAAAATTATAAACGCTTTTGACACAGGAAAAACCTATAGTCTAAGATCTGGGCATAAACCAGTCTTTAGTTCAAATGGCAGACTTAACGGGTGTAAAATAGCTTCCAGATCTCCCACACAGGAAAAACTAAACTAATTAAATTCAAGTGACAAAACACAAAATACTACTTTCTTCTATCATCTAGAACAATTTGTCTAATCTCTTTCCATCCACTGCTTACAATGTGCAAGGAAGGTCTCATGTAAGTTTTTATTTCGCAGAATCATTAGGGTTGGAAAAGATCGTTAAGATCATCGAGTCCAACCGTCAACCCAACACCCCTGTGCCCACTAAACCATGTCCCAAAGTGCCACATCCACAAGTTTTTTGAACACTTCCAGTGATGGTGACTCCACCACCTCCCTGGGCAGCCTGTGCCAATGCTCGACCACTCCTTCTGTAAAGAAATTTTTCCTAATATCCAATCTAAACCTTTCCTGGTGCTCCTTGAATAAACTGAACTAGGCAAGTTGTTCAGTTGTTTCTGTAACTGTATTGCTTATTCCATTGTTAACAGGGAATTACAGTTCCCACAGAAATAGCTCCTAAGCCCAGTCTCACGCTGCAAACACACTACCACAGCACCGTTCACCCTGCCTCAGTGTTTTATCATTACTCAGCCCACATGTTGAGTTTCCCAGACAGACGTTCCTAGATCACTACAGTTAGGAAAAGCTCTCTGCTAATATAAGCCACCTCCAGGTTTTAGGAGCTCCAGCCACTTTCCCTGGCAATCAATGATGAGGGAATATACACCTGCCAGATTAAAATAGCTTGACTGACAGAAGGTAACTCAGTCACTATCTGTTCACATGCGCAGCTGAACAGGTTTCCATGACTAGCTACGCAAATGGTGTAGCTCCTCTTTAGCAAGCAATTCACTGGTTGTGGTAGAGGTCTGTTAGCAGACCTTGTGAGAAAGGTAAAAGCTATTCTTGCAACGTGTCCACTGTAAATTAACAGCCAATACAGCCACACACAAGAAGCCTGAACTCAGATTATATGGTGCATACAACCTAAATATTTTTGTTCAAAGTTTTTTGCTCATTCTTCAGAAGCATTAAGATTCAAATGCGTTATTTCTCAATGTTCCTATCATTACTATACAACTGAAAATAAAATCTAATAACTAGTAGCCATGTCTAAAGGAAGTGCATATTCAAAAGATAATTAATGATTATAATCATTAATGATTAAGGATTATATTCACCACAATGCAAGTAGCTCATGCAAATTACTTAGGATAGCAGCAACCACTTTCACTGCACGTGTGTTACAATTCAATCACCATCAATAAGGTAAGCTGGCCTCAAGAAAGAGTGCTTCACTTCATATTAAGGATTTGTACCTTCCCCAAAAGAAATTGAAAATTAATATTTAAAACAACGAAAACTTGTCAAATTGTGACTCAAGCTATAGCATTACCACTGATGTTTCCCAAGCACAGTGCTTGTGGTTCCCACTGGGGTGACCTCCAGCCTGGCCAGCCCCAGACCCTGGCCCAGCAGCAAGCGATTGGCACAGGCTCACCTCCAGGCACCTGAGCAGCCGCATTAAGCACTCAACCGACTGTAGCCCAGGCTTAGTCACAGACTGCAAATGCACAGTAATGAAAGGTCTTCTACTTCGAGGCTTGTTTAAACCCACCGCAACCCTCGAATAGACACATACGTGCTGCCAGCCCCCAGAGTTCAAGGAGTTATGACAAACACACGGACAGTGGTGAGGTTGAGTCAAAGTGCAGCAGACAGGTCAATCTTGATAAGCCTCACAATTAGTCTCCCCTTGCTCTCACAGGTCTACATACTAACACATGGCAGCTGGCAAAGATCACCAGATGAGGTACAAACTTTTGGCACTTCAGAGAAATTCAGCTTCCACATTATTCTTCTAGCCAATGAATTCTGTACATTCCCACTCGCTTTCACCTCTTGCCCCGCTCTCTCCCCAGACTACTCATCTCTAGCAGTGCTAAAAACTTTTATATCCCCCGAAGTACAGTGGAAACTTTTATATCCCTGGAGTATGGTACACTGATGCAGTTCCAGAATACGTTCTCCCAGGGAGCAATGGGCACAAGGAGGGAGACACTGAGAGGATCCAGCCATTCCTGTCTTCACCCCTTCCTCCGTGGCTGTAAAGACAACCCTCCTGCCTCTGTGCTTCTGCAGAGCTTTGCTGTGACCCCTCTGACTGCCTCCAGCAGCAGCTCTGCACTGCTTCCCCTCCTGAAAGGGGATGAGAAAGCAGCACATGAAAGGTTCTTCCTCCTCGAATACCTGAAAACTGTGACAACGCTGCAGCTTTCTGGGTTGCATAGCAAGCGGAAGTGTCTGGCTTCCTACACAGTCTCTGTTTTTCCCTCGGTCAGCTGTGGCATTAAGCATGCTTTTTAGCACTGTACCATTACAGTGGGCACAGGCAGCCAGTTGATGCCAATTTCCCACCTCCCCTAAGCATCACCCTGTGACTTGGAGACAACAGCAATGAGAATGAAACTGTGAAGATGAAAACCACCCAGGGCTTAGTCTTGCATGTGCTTCAGTTGATCAAGTTCAGCTACATATGCTCAACTTTCTTAAACTTTAAAAAAGTGAAAATCCTCATCTCAAAATTAGTTCTGCACTATCTGTCCAGACATGCCTTCTTCAGCAAGAGAAGTGACTATTTTCGAAGTGTACAACTTAAGTTTGGGAAAATAAGAGGATACAAGAACAACAGAATTCGGAGTTCAAGAAGTATTAACATAATTCGGTTTTGACCTTATTTTTTGGTTTGTTTTTAAATGCATTATGTCAACAACTGGCTTGCAGTAAGACATCGACCAGAGTCCCAAGCAGCTAGCGACTGGTATAGCAAGAGCCTCGAGATTAGCACTGAAATATAAGGAAAGTGATTAGCGCACTAGGAGTTGATATAGATATGATTCATCTTGCTGTCAATTAAATGTGAGAGTGAAGAAAAGCTGCATACAGGGATTCCATCTGCAATAACGTGATTAGTTTGGCAGTGAACAAGTATGTTTACTGAAATAAGCAATTGCTGTTTATATCTACAATTTCTCAGGCAAGAGTTCCTTGAATGGTTTTGATTACACTCTTAGTGAGAGGAAATTTAGTTTGGCAGTTTGAATTCAATCATGAAGTTATAAAGTGATCTAGTAATCCATAAGCAAGCATTCTTGTTAATTTGCTAATGTAAATCCCCAGGTAGGTTTGCAGAGTCAAATTCGTCATCCTTATTCATTTAAAACACCCCAAACAAACAATTTAAAAAAAAAAAAACAAAAAAACAAAAGCAGGCCCTGATGCATTAGCATATTACCACACGCTACTGGATTCACCTTGATGAGTGATTCCTACTGACCAACTTACACACCAGAAAGAGAGGAGGATTGCCTGGTGGGCTTAGTTAGGAAAAGACAGCAATCTCTTACAACTCCAAAATAAAGCAGTGCTTTTTCCCTTAATGATTACAGGGAGGGCGGAAAAAATAAAATATGTAAAATTATCAGTGGTCTCCAATTCAGACTTGGCACATCAAAGTATACCCACATTATATGTAGTACTAGCCCACTTGCCTCGGTGCATTAAAATAAAGGCACAAAAAGCAAGAATGCAGCAATTCAGGCAGCATGTACAGGAAGCAAGAGAAACTGGTATTTCCATTTCTCTATCACCATTACTGTTAGAAGGCCTGGCGAAACAGCTAGCAAAGGCTGGCTGTATCACTTTTGCCATTCAGGTATCTGAATATTTGAGGCCAAATCAATCAATTATGTACATGGCCTGTGTATTTAATGTCTCAGAGGGGTCCAACTTCATCTCAGATGCAATTCTTTTCAGGAGCTCGTGATTGATAGTCAATGGATTGGTAGCACGTGGATTTGAGAGTTCCTGCACTGTTTAAGATGAAATTCATTTACAGTGGTAGCACTGAAAAAAACATACATAAGAGTCTACGCACACTTTTGCTTTAGCCAAAAACAGTTTAGGAGGGACTAGTTTCTTCAGACCTCTGCACTACCTGCTGTGAAGAGTTCCCCAATTGTCTCCTTTTCTCTGGAAAAGGGCTTTTCTTTTTCATCTAACCAAAAGCCTCCTTGTCAGACTTACGCATTTGCCCTCAACAGCCTAAGTCAGTAAGGCTGCACAGAAACCTCGACCAGCTTCCTTAAGGGTAATGGTTATTCAACGTGAAAGAACCACTCCTGTGTGTTTACTGAAAGAGGTTTTGCTTGAATTAGTGTCATTCCTACTTATTCCTTTACACATAGCACTAAGCTAACCCAGCTTATTAATTCAGTAAATATCCCAGTGATCAGGTTACCATAAAAGACACAGAAGTGCAATATTAAAAAAAACCAACACACAATAAGGGCAATTTACTAAACTGCTTGTATGCCTGTATATGCCATTCGTAGATACGTATTCTCAGGTTATATCGCCTCAGTTGCTGTTGCAGAAATGTGGTCAGCACATATGTGTGTGTACAGAAAAATAAGTTGGGATAAAAATCTTGAAAACCAGGACAGATCTGAATCAATGGAGCGTTTTATTTCCAAGCCGTAAACACTTACAGCTGTTTACATACAGACAAGGTTAATCATGCTAACTGTGCCATTCTCCTCACAGTCAGGCTTCGACACTCAAATCTAGCACGGACAACTTAAATCGCAACATCGGAAATTGCCAGTACTCATCCCTTTTAGTTGGCAAACCACTCGCTAGTATGCTTGACGAACAAACCCAAAGGGCCTCCTACCCATTCTCAAGGGCCAGAACTTTCCCACCCTTCAGCTTCTCCCATGGAATTACCAGGACAGCCAAGTCTCACAGAAACACCAAACACCAGCTGAGTGAACATGAAAAACAAAGAAAGATAGATCAACTAGACTGTGTGTTCAGGATTATCAGCCAGCCGAGGCCTTTATCCTGTAACTGGGTGCCTCTAATTCCAGGATGCTAGCCACAGCACAGACATGCAGTCATTGAGTGAAGCAGTACAGTCAAGGGTAAAAAAACTGAGCATTTTATTTCTGTCTTATTATGTGATGGATTCTGTTCTTGAAATAACAACAGATTTCCTACAATGTGTAGCCAATTAGTGCACATCTTGGGGCAATATCCTTCACTGGCAAAGGAAGACAAGATCTTTGCCCTAGTATATATTTGATTGGCAGACATTATTAAAGAGAGGACATTTGGGCTGAGGGACATGCCCACAGCTTAGATATGTCAACACAGCAAATGGACTGTCCTTCTTTGTGTCAATCCCTCCAGTTATGTTCCACCTGCTGCCCTATATTAGGTGTTTAAAGCAGCAGCTTTAAGGGACACCACGTGGGAAATGTGCAAGTTAGTACAACATGAAAACAACATGCTGTTCACTTGACAGATCCATTTGCTTACACATATGCTGGAAATTTTCAGATCCTTTGTAGACTGATCCTACACAATAGGTTTAGAAATCAGGGAACAAGCAGTTACTTCGTTTTGACACCACAATCACCTTCTGTGAAACTTTGGGTTTTAATCTGCCTCTGGAAATTCATAATGGCCATCCATTCCCAGAAAAATGGGAATTCCCCCAAATTCTGCATATACAAGAAGTGAGCTATCCAGATCACTTTTCCCTTCCAACTCCTTCTCTTATTTAACAGTCCTAAAATTTGAAGCTGCCACTTCTTACCGTAATAAAGCCAGATTGTAAAAGTCTGTGATAAAGACTCTAGAGAGAGTTAGAAACAGTATTATCAGCTAGGTGCAAGACAGGCAGCCCAATGGGAAGCTCACTTTAAATGCTACGTTTTATTTTCTGCAACAGTATCTGAAGCCATAAGGATTCTGGCTTATCCACTTTCCAGCTAGGTTCCCCAGAAATGACTCATCTCATTTCCTTTACTAATACCGCAGCTGCTATTCCTCCTCCTCCCCATAGAAACAGCCAGAAGATTCAGATTATCATTTATTCAGACGTAATACATGCCTTCATGGCGCTCAGTGAAGACCATCTCCCATCACCCACTGTTTTACCTTCAACTAAACCATTAAGATCCACTTCTGTTCCTATTTTCAGTTTGCCCAATTTGAATGGCAACTTATAGTAAATGTGTGGTAACCAGAGCAGTTCACAGAGTAACAGCTTGTCTAGATAAAGAGCCGACTGATTACATTTCCAAGGTGAGAAGCAGAAAACACCACACAATGAGGCCCTGCTCACCTAGCTGCTCAGACTGATACCATCTCAAAGGAAAGAGGAGGTAGTTCACAGAATCACACAACAGTGTGTTGGAAGGGACCTTGGAGATCATCTAGTTCCCCCCCCCCTGCAGTGAGCAGGGATACCTTCCACTACACCAGGTTGCTCAGAGCCCCGTCCAACCTGGCCTTGAACACTTCCAGGGATGGGGCATCCACTACTTCTCTGGGCAACCTGTTTCAGGGCCTCATCACCCTCATAGTGACAAATTTCCTCCTGCTATCAAACCTAAATTTACCCTCTTTCAGTTTAAAGCCATTACGCCTTGTCCTATCACTACATGCCCTTGTAAAAAGTCCCTCTCCAGCTTTCTTGTAGGCCTCCTTTAAGGGCTGGCAGCTGCAATAAGGTCTCCCTGAAGCCTTCTCTGCTCCAGGCTAAACACCTCCAACTCTCTCAGCCTGTCCTCACAGGAGAGGGGTTCCATCTCTCTGAGCTTTTTTGTGGCCTCCTCTGGACCCTCTCCAACAGGTCCATGTCTCTCCTGTGCTGAGGGCTCCAGAGCTGGACACAGCACTGCAGGTGAGGTCTCCCTAAAGGGGAGTAGAGGGGCAGAATCACCTCCCTCAACCTGCTGGCCACACTGCTTTAGATATGGCCCAGGATACAGTTGGCTTTCTGGGCTGCGAGCGCACGCTGCCAGCTCACATTGAGCTTCTCATCAGCCAACATCCCCAAGTACTTCTCCTCAGGGGCTGCTCCCAATCCATTCTCTGCACAGCCTGTATTTGTTTGGGATTGCCCCAACCCATGTGTAGGACCTTGCACTTGGCCTTGTTGACCTTCATGAGGTTTGCATGGGCCCACCTCTCAAGGCTGTCAAGGTCTCTCTTGTTCCTCAGGCTTAAGCTTCTCCAAACCCAGACTTAAAACAAGTCAGGCCAAAGCTCTGATGACACCTACTTCAACCATTTTACAGAACACTGACTGCAAATATTTTTGGCCAAATGCAGGGTGCCAGCCTCACAGCCCACATTTAACACAAGATCAGAAGACATGTTCCCTTATATGTACCTAATAGCCCAGACATGGTTATTTTATAAAACTCTAAAGCACAGCACAACTGCGTTAAAATAAGGGGCATTTATCTGCTTTCAGACAAAGAGCAGTTGTTGATCCACACCAGCTCTGCTTAAAACCAATCCACAATTCATGATCATTTTACTGATTTGTCCTTGGGTTGTGCATCAAGAAGAGAGTTAAAAAGCATGGCAACTCTGACTCTGCTGAGGAGCAGATATGTCAATGAAATCTATTTTCTACAATGGCAAGAATCAATATGCAAACTGACACCAGTATCTATTGCACCTCTTTTTGCTACCACTACTTTACTTCAACAGTAAGTCTCCAACGTCATCCTTCACTGCTCAGGGAATTTCTTCTGTGTATGTGTGTGCCTTAGTTACCTGGAAGACAGCACTGAACTGTGCCTCAAGCTCACCCACATCCAGGTTCTGCCCACCCAAGCAGAGGCCAATGCCCACCAGAAACACCAGCAGCCTCACCATTGACTTCTTTGGCACAGATCCTATCCTCAAAGAGTTTTCAGCTTTTTGAACTGAATGAGAGCTGGCACCATGACTGTTCTGAAGCACAGAATTTTCAGAGGTAGTGCTAATGGTTTCACTTCAAGCTTGTGAGTTTGAAAATACTTTCCAAACTGTACTTAGTGTTTATACTTCAATCGGTACTTTCCACGCCTCCTGCGACTAACTAAAATTCCTAGTGGTACACAAAGGTCGTTTTTTAAACATGAAAAATGATTTACAAGAATCACACTTCCCCACTGGTTAAAGACCTACAAAAGTGAAACATCATTTAATGCCATCCTCCAGATTAGCACCTACAAAAATCAAGCTGAGAGGCTCTTGGCATTCCTTTCCAAACAAAACTATTCGTATAAGCCTAACATACGCTCAAACAGATTTTAAGTTTCATATTTTATCAGAAATCATAATTAATACTTACGTGTTTGTTTCTATACTGAGAAAATTGAGAGAGGCCAAAAACTGTTGCTATGGCACCTCCTCCAATGAGAGCAGTTCCTTTCACTGCCTTCTGAAATGCCATTTTTTACTGTAAGAAAAGAAGATAAAAATTAATAAGCAGTTTTACCATGTTAGAATCTAGGCTACACAGAATAGACCATTTGTAGAAACTAATGACAATGTTGTGACAAGTTGACGCTTAGGGTAGCGATATATTAATTAGCAATTTTCATTGCCATATTAATAACTTCTAAACAAAGTCTAGACAGAGGCAAGCCAGAGTGCTCTGGTAATTGCTGCGAAAGCTGAATGACAAAAGAGTAGTTAGATATACGAGTAGATATGTACACCACCCCCCTTTTAAACTCTAAGTACTCATGTGTGTGACAAGTGCTTACAATACCATGGCAAAAGCAGAACAAGAACACCCTGTCATCAGCCAGATGGCCACCAAATCCTTATCACAACAGAACAGCTGATCTGCTTGACAAGATCACCTTTAGCTACCCTCCCATCCCATCAAACTATTTCTGCTGTCACACTTGTCTAACAGAACTCCATCTCGCTTTCCAGCCAGGAATTATGATCCCTGTATTCACTGTATACGAGCAAAGCTTGTCCTACCCAGGAACGGTGGAGAAGCGATGCGCTGATAGTCAGGAAGCAGGTCCTTCAGTGGGAAGCAGCAGCAGTGACAGCGGACAAGATTAAGTGACTTGAAAGAAGCGCAGAACTTTATCGTCCAGCTACAGAGGGTTTAAAACTAGCCCTATGTGGGTCAGGCAAATTCTTAAAAGACCCAGTGTTCAGATACTGAATGAAATATTTGCATGGCACTGACCTGAATCTTAAGCAGGCACAACCTAATCCATCTTCCCAGGACTGTGGCAGCTCCCGTCACATTACAAAACAACATACATCAAGTTTGAAGGACTCCCGTCAGTGCTCCAAGCCCTCTGGTTATGAGGACATCTTTGTCCAAGCCCCAGACTCACCCAGCAGACTCCATACAAGAGATTTAGCACCATTAAGGCTTAAAGCAAAAGCAGGCATCGTGTAGAGCCCCGTGCCAACACCCGAACAGCAGCAGACTTACAACACGGCAGAAGTGGCCCCGGGCCAGGAGCAGGGAGCTGCCGCAGCTCCCCATCCCAGGGCTGAGCAGGAGGAAGGCCCCAGTAGCCTCACTCAAAGCCTGGCTGGTGGGGCTCAGCCCTTGCCTTGGTCCCCCGGCCTGGCCCCGCTGCCCTGGTCTGGCACAGCTCCGGCACAGCGCGGGGCCTTACTGCACGCCTGCTGATCTAGAGGTTTGGCAGCCTCCACAACTGCTGCCCACCCTGTACCAAACACACCAGATGGTTATAAACCATTACTTTTGGCAGTGTACAGCTTTCTTGTCAAAATTTGCAGCAAACTACTTAACAATTAAAGAGTTATTTCTTTGGCCTTATAAATACAATTAAACATTAAATGCTGTATGTTACTATATGTCTGTATACATTTCATCTTTTTTCTCCTATTAGTTCTTCCACCTAGCATAATTGTTCTTTTTTCTAAGAGGAAAATACACCAAACATGTTTAAGACACAAGCCAAACAAGAAAACGTTACTTTTAAGATAGTATAGATCTTAACTTCATTCCCTGTGCACTTTCCTTGCAGCACGTCCAGTGTGTGGGGAAATTCCACACACAAGTATTGTATGCAAACATCTGATGTACAGATGTTGTATGTAGGTACTACATGCAAGTGATTATTGTACAGAAGGCAAGACTTGCAGCTTCCCACAAGGTTTTCTGAAGAGTAGCACACATGCTTTTAAAGATTCCCCCCTTAACAACATCTCTTGGTATGCATAGAGAGTATCACATTTTCCATTTACTTCATAGAATCACAGAACAGTTTGGTCTGGAAGGGACCTCTCCAGGCCATCTAGTCCAACCCCCTGCCATGAGCAGGGACATCTTCAACTCGATCAGGTTGCTCAGAGCCTCGTCCAACCTGACCTGGGATGTCCCCAGGGATGGGGCATCGACCACCTCTCTGGGCAACCTGGGCCAGGGGTTCACCACCCTCACTGTGAAAAATTTCTTCCTTAGGTCTAGTCGAAATCTAACCTCTTTCAGTTTAAAACCATTGCTTCTTGCTCTATCACAACAGGTCCTACTAAAAACTTTGTCCCTAAACTGTTTTTTTTTGTTCACTCTTTAGTTTCAAAAGAGACCAACTTCTTCTTTCCTCTATACCATGATAGGGAGGAGTAAAAAGGAAAGGCAACAGACAAAAACTTCCCTTGCTATGGGTTTTTTATCAAAGGAAAGTTACTGTGGAGGCCTGGCCTCTAAAGCTACCGCACCTGCACGGAAACAGGGAGCAAGCATTGAGTCAGATGTCTCGGACCTTGTTGCCAGTAGCAGCAAGCAGCCGCACCACCA
>NW_010527074.1:0-386 GCF_000687285.1 Phaethon lepturus
GTGAAAGCAGTATATCATCATCAGGTTGGGCTGAAAGAAAGAAAACATATCTTCAACAAAAAGCGGGGCTTCGCAATTCAGCTGCGTTGTTAGGACAACGCAAACTATCCTTGAAATGATTAGTTCCACTTCAAAGGCATTTACATTCAACAGGGGCAGACGCAGCCTCTTTTTATGTCGCCAGAGGAGGAGGAAAAAAAATAATAATAATTAAAAAAAAAAAGGTGGTTTTGTGCTAAGGAGAGTCATATGTTTGCTTCTTTTATTTATTTTTCCTCATTCAGGGAACACTTGTGCAAGATAAACACGGTGCTCGCAGCCGTGGGGCTGCTGGCCAGGGAGGTGGGCAAGCGGTGGCCGGGCTGGCGGCGCCCCGGGGGGGGCCC
>NW_010527074.1:399-7283 GCF_000687285.1 Phaethon lepturus
CGGACCCCCCCACCCCTTCCAACTGGGAAGCAAAAAGACAACAGTAAAAACAACAAAAAAGAGGAATAAAAAAAAAAAAAAAAAAGAAAAAGAAATCCCTGACCTCAAGAGCTGTCTTTCCTGGGACATCTGTTATTAACTTGAGGAAGCGTGACATACGTTTGGTAGGATCACAAAGGCTCAGGGTATATCCTGACAGAGTTTGGGAAAGGTTTGAAGGCTGAGGTGTCCCCACGCTGCCTGCGAATTGGGTCCTATGGGATGGCCTGAGCTGGGGATAAGTTTTTGCATCTGAAATCATGTACCTAAACCGCTTCCCGGAGGCTTCTGCATAGGGACAACACATTTGGTGTGTTCCAGGTTATCCCGAGCTGTACAGAACGGAACACCAACAAGGAAAAAGATGCTGGAATTAGCCCAGAGGGAATATTTACCATACCCCTATTGCTGTCCCCAAACCCAACGTATCTCCCCTGACCCTAATCAATTCTTATGTTGAAATGAACCTAATCTTCTCTCCTGTTTCAAAGTACATCACTTATTTTAGCTCCCAAATGACCTAATGGTAGTGTTCCCATCATGCTTAGTGTTGCAAGTCAAAAAGCAAGCATAAAAAAATTAAAATGCAAACTATGGAGCCTATGTGGAGAGTTATCTGTGCTAACAGAGGAATTCCCCATCACCTGAAACCTGTTGCTCCAGCACATGTGCATGTGTGCATATGAGTGGGGGTCTTTGCTCTCTCCCTCTGTTCCTATTGCCAGTTTCTGCCTGATATTTTGCAGCTCATCCTTGGGTTAGACCTCATAATTGTGTAGGAGAAGAAAACTGAAATTGTAAAAGATCCTGGGGAACAGTTTTCGAAAATATTTTGTCTCCCACAGCTATCTCAACGCATATGAACTGAATTATTCTCAATACTGGTGCTGATCAAAAATCTTTCTTTCAAGTCACTTTTGTGGGGAGGTTAACACTTTGCACATTTGAAGCCTAACAACTATATCTGGGTTTTTTTAAAACATTTTAAAAAGGTGTTGTGTACATTCTAGTGCCTGCACCCACAAACTGTCTGCTTTAGCCCTGCTGGAAAGACAGAGATGATGATGGCCCCAGCTTTATGAAATAAATAGCAGTGTGCCAGTTAGCGTTTGGAAATGAAATCCTTATTCCAGCTAAGCTGTAGCTGAAGTCAAGGTTTAACAGTTCAGGCATCCTTGGTTTAGGTTATGAACATGCATGTGAGTCATTCCTGATCAATCCAAGAAGTTCCCTTCCCCCTTTTTTTTCCCCCTTTCCCCTTTCTCTCTCTCTTTTTTTCATCAACCTTTTTCATAGGTTTTTCGAAGGCTCGAATGAGGAGAGCTGGAGAAGTCAGTGCTCTCTTTTGGTTACTTTCATCCAGTTTTTGGTCATCTCAGATATTTTGTTTGCTCTGGAGAGCTGTGGCCCAAGGAGGACCAGTCTGGTGCTGGGTCTTGTTTGGATGACATGGGCTGAGAAATCGTGTGCTGCAGCAACCAGCATATAGAGATTAGAAATGGTCCTTCCTGAGAAATCAGCTCTCACGGTGGTGTCGGCAACCAGGAGAAATGTGTCTGAAAGAGCAGCAGTGACATTAGAAAAAGTGGTGACACTTTTTTATTTTCGAGGGTGAATGCCAGAGAGTTGGTGTTCTGGAAAAAGAAAGAAATAAAAGTAGAAAAATGCTAGTAAAAAGAAAAGAGTCTTGATGTTAGTTTGGAATCAGGGAGGCAGATGGGACTGTGAGAGAAGAGGGAAGCGGGACGAGCGGTGGCTGCTGTGCTGTGTGAAGGGTACCAGAGCTCAAAGACGAAGCTTGAGAGTGCTGCCAGCCTGAGACACGTTAGCCAGTGGTATTATTTTTCATTCCTAAAGATAAAGAAATGTTTTAAGTCAGGAAAAATGCATTTTTATTGAATTCCCTGCAAGTTCATACTTGAAAAATGTGTTTTCCATTTCTGACTTTCTTGTTTTATGAAACACTAGAAACACGAGAGCTTTTCAAATATCCTCGAGAACGATGGGAGTTTTACATTTGTTCTGTCATTTACTCTGTCATTTATAGGCGCGCTATCAGGAAACTAAAGCTGATGTGTGTTTTAGCTCTACAGCATCTTCTGATGTGGACCTTTCCCTTCTTCTGAGTTTTCTTGTTATTCTGCCACCCAGTTCCTAAAATATTGGCGTGGCTGCTGGGGCTGCTTGGCTGCCGGAGGGAGGGGAGTGTCTCCCCCCCAGGACTCCCCAGTTTGGTGAGGTGCTTGTAAAGGAGAAACACGCCAAGTGGAGAGGGGTTTTTGGCTGCTTTGGGAGGCTGGGGGGTCAGGGGGGTGAGGTTGAGTGAGCTGGCAACATCTCGTGTTCCCTGGGCTCAAGAGTACTAATGTTGGCTTGTTTGCCTGCGCTGATCCATGCCTGTCCATAAGCTGGCATTAACTAGGACCAGTACTTGGTTTTGCAGGAGGGTGCTGGTGGCTGTGGCATCATCCAAGGCACGTTTTCGGGGACAGGAATGAGCCATGTGGCTGTTGGTGAGATGTGCACCCAGTTACTCCGGATCCCTTTACAGATCCGCTGATCGCAGCCCCACCAGTAGCAATGCAAAACTTAGGTGAGCGGGAAAATCCTCTCGGATTTGGGGGTTCAACCCAAAGGCCTGATGCTCCGCTCTGGTGGGCTTGCACGCGGCAAGCAAAGAGCGAGAGGGCCAGCGAGGGGCCGCGGGCCAGGTGAGGAACGCCCTTCCCCATGTGGTCTCTTCCCCCCTTGTTATCCCCTTGTCTTTCCCTTTCTCTGATTTTTGTGTGCGTGCGTGTCTCCCTCCCCTCCTTCTTGTCTGCGCGGCTCCTCTCCCATTCTTGTCTCGCTCCACCCTCCGACTCTCTCGTCTGGCTGCCCCACACCCCTTTTGTCCTGCTCGGCTGCTCGGCATCGCTTTTGTGTGCTAATAGCGGCCGACTGCCACCGACTCAAAGGATCCCAACGCCGCTGCCATCGCTCCCCGGCTTTTAATTCAGCTGCTGAGGACCGAGGAGGCTCCTCTGTCCCGGCTCCCTCGCCGAGCAGCGTGGCTGATGCCACGTCCGTGTGTCCCTTCTCGCTGGGTACCGCATCTTGGCCGTGATGCCGTGGCCTGGAGGAGGCAGCCCCAGTGGCCAGTGCACCGTGCTCCCCAGTTAGCTCGGAGAGCCCATGGAGAGGGTGGCAGCAAGGCAAACTGGAGCTGCAGTGAGGTCTTCCAGGCTGCTTTGGACCACACTGGGGCTTCCTGGAGGTGTTGGCACCCATGTGGCAGGAGCCAGGGGAAAGGACGCACACCTCCATGGGGATGTAGATGCCTCTTGCTCCCAGGACCTTCCAGCCCTTGCGGCTCCATCCCCATCTGAAGTGTTCTTTATTTTGTGTTAACGTTCAACTTAAAACATTCAGAGAAATAGTTTCCTATGGGATCTTTTCATTTGAGTATATGGAATTTGCTGTTTATTTGTCGTGGTTTAACCCCAGCTGGCAACTAAGCATCGCACAGCCACTCACTCACTCCCCTCCGGTGGGATGAGGAAGAGAATCAGAAGGGTAGAAATGAGAAAACTCATGGGTTGAGATAAGACAGTTTAATAGGTAAAGCAAGAGCTGTCTACGCAAGCAAAGCAAACCAAGGAATTCATTCACCACTTCCCACGGGCAGGCAGGGGTTCAGCCATCCCCAGGACAGCAGGGCTCCATCAGGGGTGATGGTTACTTGGGAAGACAAATGCCATCACTCCAAATGTCCTCCCTGTTCCTTCTTCTTCCCCCAGTTCTATATGCTGAGCATGATGTCGTATGGTATGGAATATCCCTTTGGTCAGCTGGGATCAGCTCGGCTGTGTGCCCTCCCAGCTTCCCGTGCACCCCCAGCCCACTCGCTGGTGGGGTGGGGTGAGAAGCAGAAAAGGCCTGGACTCTGTGTAAGCCCTGCTCAGCAATAGCGAAAACATCCCTGTGTTACCAACACTGTTCTCAGCACAAATCCAAAACAGAGCCCCATACGAGCTACTATGAAGAAAAGGATCTCTATCCCAGCCAAAACCAACACGTTCTTGTATGACAGAGCTGGTGGCCCAGAGCGGCTCTGGGAGCTGGCCTTTGCTGTGTCCAAGCGCATCCCCATGAGGTGTGCATGGGGGTCGTCCTCGGGCTCCCTGGGGCAGGAGCGCTCCCGTCCGTCCGGGCATCGGCTGCTGGCAGGGCCGCGGGTGACAACGTGCATCGGTGGCTCATTCCCGCCCCGTACTTCACTCCTCGCCCCCCCGGTGCTGGCCTGGCTCTGCTAGGTGCTCCTCCCCGAATCCCACGGACCGCAATTCTGGCAGGAGGCATCGTCGCCCCTTTTTCCCCACGGAGGCAGCATGCCACATGCTTTATTGCTCCTCTCCCTCCTGGCAAGCCTCCGATTGCTCTCAGGAGCCACCACGCTCGGCCGAGCGCACCCCGCAGCTATCCCGGTGCACGGGTGCGTTCCCCCTCTTGGCGTGGGGACGGGGGAAGAAGGGCTCCGGTTTGCACGGCAGCGTTTTCGTGGCCGGGTAACGTTTGTTGCACCTGGATGTCGCATTTGCTTTTCCAAAAGAGCCGCTTTTGTCCTGGGGAGCTCCGGGCTGTGGCCGTGCGTCCGTACCGAGGTTGGCAGGACTCTGCCTCGTCCTCCAAGCCCCGGCACTGCCGGGATGCTGTGTGGGGATGCTACGTGCCAGCCAGGCGACGCGGAGACCTTTAGTACCGGCTGCGAGGGAGGCAGCAAGGGGTGATGTAACCTGCCTCTGGTAAAGGCAAGAGAGTTGTGGAAAATGCTAAGGAGGCTGAAAAAAGGCAACCCGTTATCAGAATAATTCTTTCTAAAGAAATAAACCGGTGTGTCTTCTAGAAGGCAAATCTGGAAAGTCAAGTGGTATTTCTTTGTGACCACATATTTCTGCTTTCCCTCTGTGTCGGGTTGTTTGTAAGTGGCCTGTGCGCTGCAACTACGCTTAAAGAGGCCAAGAATGAGAGTGAGTGAACGCATTTTGCCTAATTACTCAACCTTTTCAAGACTTGTTTGAAATGTTTTTTCCTGATGCTGTGTTTTCTTCCCTCTAAAGAGAACAAGTACAAAGGAAAATAGCAGAGATAGAGGGAATAAGTGCTAATGAAAAGTTAAATGAAGTATTTACATTACGTGCCGCTGGGTTTCATTTGTACACCTGGAGTAAAAATAAAAGTAAATATATATATAAAAAAAATATGTATCGATATATAGACTGAGATATAGATTGTTAGAGAGCTTGTATATGTGTGGATGAGTGTTTGCACATACAGGTAGGTGGAGAGAGACAGAAATCCACCTGTGCACTGCTGTAGCTTTGATTTGCGGGGGGCTGGCCGGAGAGTGAGCCAGACCCTCTGTCCCTGATACACCCCACGGGTTGCTCTTTATTTAGATGATAAACAAGCTCCCTTAAAACCCACTATAGGCCAAGATAAAACAAGGCAGATGCTAATGAACACCCAGAGGTTTGCAGCCCCCCGAGGAGGAGCTGCGTGTGGGTTTCCACGACACGCTGACCTTTTGTGTGAGTGCTTCAGCCCTCCGCAAAGTCAGCCTGCGTGACCTTCTGGAGCGTGCAGGAGTTGCAATGTCCTGGAGAGAAATCCTGTCCCTGCCGTATCCGCCGCAGCATCCCGATGCCAGCCGGAGCCAGCGACGGCATCGGTAGCGCTCGCTTCTCTGGAGATCACACACCATCACTCCTGTCAGATAAAAATATAAAAGCCTGGTTTTATTAATCTAGTACAGCCTTCTGCGTATTAAAAAATAGTTGTGCCATTAATAATGAATTTGTCACATTTCTCTGTCAGATCCAATTTGAGTTACTTCCCAGACGGCGGCAGGCGCTGGCAGAGCTCTTACCTGGCATCTCAGCATCTCCGCTCCGCCCTGTGCCCTGCGCGCAGCCCCGGGGGCCTGGCTGCTGCGTGCCGGGGGCTCCAGCCGCCCAGAAAAGTGCCCCGGTCCTTAATGCTGTAAGGGAGGGGATGCTGGCACAGCCAGCAAATGTGATCTGAAAAGTGTTTTCTATTCCTTGGGATACTAAAAAGAACCAGGATGGCATGGCAAATGTGCAGGTTTGTAAGTGAAAAGACGCAGTAAATTTTTTTCACTCTGAGCAGTTAAGCAGTCAAGCATGGATGTCACTGGGCAGCTGGGAAGACAGTTACTTAAGCAGCCCCAAACAAATCTGCTTTTCCCTCCACTGAGATCAGATTTGGATTTGAAGTGATGGACCGCGGATATATACCTGTGATCAATATAATATCAAATTACCTGTGGTGGCCATCAGCACCTCCCGCCCACCAGCCCCCCCCGGCAGCAGCCGTTCTGGCGGTGGCGACGGACGGAAACCTCCCATCACGTCACCCGTCTCGGAGCAGGACTGATGGACCTGGTGTGTTGCGGGGCAGTGCCCGTACTTCAGCGGGGGTCCCGGGGAGCCCGGGGTGGGGGGGGGTGGCTGCTGCTTGTCTCCCTCTGTTTCAGTATTTGCTCTGGGAAATGGCATGTGCCTCTCAGCTTGCCACCTCCCCCCGTTTGTTTTAAAAAATGAGCAGTCCATCGAGTCTGGAGGTGTTTAGGCCATGGGTTGTCTCTTGCCAAGGGATATTTTAGTCTGGTTTCAGAAGGAGACGTGGCTCTTGCTTCTGAGCTGCTTGTCTGTTCTCTGTCCCCCTGCTTTGCTGACTCTGAACCCATCAGTTGGAGGCATCGGGCTTCATTAGCTGTGCTGATCCCTGGACTAATTGGTATTGCCCTTGAAATCACAAGTCAGGCCGTGCAACATTGTGGGAAT
>NW_010527074.1:7347-7700 GCF_000687285.1 Phaethon lepturus
CAGAGGAAAAAAAAGCAGGAACAAAAAATTGGACCGGGGTTTGATTCTCTCCAGATCCTTTGAACCCACAGGGATGCGACGCAAGGTACCATTAAACAGGCATTATTGACTCCAGTTCAGTACAAGCTGGGGAAAACGCTTGCAAGTGACAGTATAAATATATACCGCGGGCATTTAGAACGATGTAGCAGACAAGGGGTTTGAAGGAAACTTCTGTTATTGGGAGTGGTTTGGCCTTTTTTCTCAACTGTCATCGCTTGCTTTCTTTTCAAAGTCCCTCAGAAAAACGTTTGCTTACCCAGAGGACAGGCTCGCGAACGCCTCCACGGGGAGCGCGGCAGCGGGCGACGCTG
>NW_010527075.1:0-17526 GCF_000687285.1 Phaethon lepturus
CCCGCACGTTCGGGGGCCGTACCCGTGTGCAGGCCGCTAGCGGCGTGGAGCTGTGGGGAGGAGGTTGCCGAAACGGACCGACCACTGGAGCGCTTAGCATGCGAGGGCTTCCGGCAACGGCCTGCACACCGTAAACGTGATATTCCACTGATAGAAAAGCGTGTTTAAGAAAAATTTATCTCTGAAATATAAATGAGACTCACCGAAGCATATTCACAATTACTTGCTTATCCACAGAAGCTAACAGGTTAGAACCATCCCAAAATCTCCTGTAGGCGTACTTTGGTGCTTTTTAGTGCAAGTGCGTGTCCAGTCCAGCTAAGCATGAGCAGGACTGCAAGTGGTACACACTAAATATTGGTAAGATTATGCATAAGCATGATGAGATTATATATTATTATAAACACATATGTAAAGGACTACATCACAGGGCACCTAATTTTTCTTTCTGGAAGAGAAAATGATCCAGGATGTCCTACACTTACGGAGAATCCAAGTGAAGGCCATTTTATTTTGTTTCCTCTTTTTAGAGGTTTTACTAGTATTTCATTTAGTATTTGGTGTAAGATAGAATTAATTATTTGAAGACGGTTCTCAGTTTTGTGAAACTAAACTCTTGCCTGCATCCAGATCTCTCATCTCTGTACAGCGGGAGCTGGGCTGCTAGTTTGGATCTTGTGGTCAACCTGCAATAATTGTGTCAAGCACTGCCAAACGATATGTAATCCATCAAAACTACTTCTGTTATTATACAACAAGAATAGGCGTAGTTCCATACACAGCTCAGGCAGTGGCTGGGCTTTAATCATCACTGGAACCTGGTCGTCTTTTCTCTCCTGGGATGTGTGAATTGCATAGCTTTCCCCAAAAAGTTAGAGCTATATGAAGGTCATTTCATACAAAACAGACCCCAGCTCTGAGAGTGCTGTGTCGGTTGTAAGGATGACATAACGGTGAAGGTAGTCATGTGACGACACCTCCACCTTCTTTGTCATTTTCTCTACTCTCCACATCAATGCTGTTTTCTATGAAAACACTGCTAGACAGAGGATGTCCATGCAAATTAGGAGACTGAGCGTATGTGCAAACGATTAAATTATAGTCTCAATTTCTATGCAGATATGAAACATTACAAGGTGAGTTTATGATGCAATAATTGTCTGTTTCTAAAGACTGTAAAGTTAGCAAGCAGCATGAAAAAGGACATTTGATTAACTCCAGAAAAGGCACTATATATTTTCATCTTAAAATTTTCTATTATTTTTTCCCATGCTGTTTTTTTTCCAACGGAGAAAATCAACCCTTTTCAAATTTGCAGCATGAGTCACTTTCTTTAGAAAGTAGGCTTTATGCATTACAAAAGCCAAGGCTAACTTGTCTGTTTCCATAGTAACTCTTCTAACTGATGCCCCAGTGAAGACTGCATTCCAAGTAACACCAAATCCTTCAAATGCTGAACTACTCTTTAGTAATAAAGAACATTTTAAAAGTTTGTGAAACGCTGGAAAGCACAGAAAAGTACTGACACTTGGAAAATGTGAAGCCTTGCAAGACTTCCTTTTATTCAAGGGCTATTTGATGTTAGTAGGTAGTAGCTGTTACAAGATTTAGCTGTGATTATATCTCAGCATTGTGGCGGCTGACGGCTGCGAACTTCACGCAGCTTCTTTGTAAAGGAGACAGAACGTGAGGGTGACCTTGTGGATTTTTGCAGGCAGTGATGTTGCTGTAGAAACAATGGCAGACTATTCAGTGCTCAACACAGATGTCTCAGACATCTCACAAACACCAACAGCAGGAGAATGGCCCATAACATATTCCAGTTTTCATCTGTTCAGGGCCAGGCTAGGGGAAACCATCGTGGCAAGCCAGAATATTCTCATGAAAGAAAAGAACACTAAGAAGCAAAAATCCATCTAGAGGGAGGAGAAATGAAAAAGTAGTGACGTTTCCTTATTTTCATTAATCCTTTAGCAGCTTTCTGAAACTGAAGTTCAACTGATGTATTTTAAAGAAGGAAGAAAAATCTAGGGTTTTTTTTGCAGTTTAATTGCACTTTTTAAAGTTCACTATTCTTCGATCATCTGTTCTTCTGGTACACCTACCACTTACTTTCCGCCACACAAAGTAGGTTGGTTGTTTTCATGTTTAGTTCATAGCACGCCCTTCCCACATACCAGGAGCATGTAAAATGTAAGTAAATGCCAAACAAAGAAATGTTAATGCCCCTCTCCTCCAGAATTTAATACAATATAATGTTAGTTCTATAGATTTTGCTGAAAAGACTCACTGCAATTTAGAGTAGCAGCATTGGGAGCTGTCATAGGATGTTCTATTCCCCCCTGTAAGCACTAGAAGGAAGGAAGTTCCCTGCAGATGTGTCTCTGGGCAGTTGATTGGTATTGGCATCTTAAAAAAAATGCTAAATTCTAATAAAGTTTGTCCTGCAATCAGGACAAATAATCTCTGCTCATGAAGTTTTTTCTGCATAAGCTGCCTTTCTTCAGAGGGGGCAGTACGCTGTCCTCCCTTTAGGCAAGCAGCCTGTTTTCAGTGATTACATTTTTAAAGGTGCTTCCTCTTACATATAGGAGGGCATCACAGCTGGTATGATAATACATGGGCAAGGCAAATTTGGGTTCACTTATCTGTTATGTATGTCTTCTTCCTAGCACACTCACTTTTCTCTACATCCTTGATTTCTGAAGCCACACAGAAGAATTATCCTCCTTTCTGCAACATAATGCCACTGTTGTCTCAGCTCCTTGCATTGTACCTCTACCCAGGGATAACCAGAAGGAACTAGAGGTGGTGGTTTTAATCTCTTAAAAATTGGATAATGCAGTATGACATGAACAATCAGGCCAAATATTGATAGAAGGAAAATGCAGCATTCAGTTTGATCTTGAAATCTTCTGCTGCTTATTGGCAGCACAAATAAGTAAGAATAACTATTTAATCTTGTCTCTTCTCGTAGCGGCTGGTAACTAGCACACACATTCTCCACTTGGCTCTGTAGCTGTGAGGAATGGCTATGGAAGATCTTGACAAGAAGACTGAAGTAGTACTGCTGGCCTGTGGGTCCTTCAATCCCATTACCAACATGCATCTAAGGCTATTTGAGCTGGCTAAAGACTACTTCCATGAAACAGGTAGGATGATAATTTATATCGTTCAGAACAGCTCTGGTAACTAGACACTTCAATGTTAAAGTGAGCATTTTGTGTATATGAATGCCTGTTCGACAGTGACAGATATTTTTGGAAATGCTAATTAGATACTGAAGCTAGTATGTGTGAATGTATCATACAAAATCATGTAGGCCAAATAGATGAGAGAACAGTCTTATATATATGTGTTGCTTATTACTGATTTTAATGAGCTAAAGGATGAGTTTTATAGTTTCTCTTTATAGAAATACATCTAATATATCTTTCTGAACCTTTAACTGTGCTGCCTTGCACAATGGCAGAAGTGTACTGTACTTTTCCACTGGGCTGGCATTGGTGTTCTTAGAGATTGCAGTGAATAATGGTTATGTAATAGTTTAAATACAATACAGTGGAAGTAACATCTGCTCAACCACTTCTCATGTTCTTGTGTGATGTGTTTTTTTCCACAGGAAAATACAAAGTAATCAAAGGAATAATTTCACCAGTAGGTGATGCATATAAGAAGAAAGGTCTGATCAGTGCAAACCACCGAGTAACTATGGCAAAACTAGCTACAAAAAACTCAGATTGGGTGGAAGTTGATGATTGGGAAAGCAGCCAGAGTGAATGGTTGGAAACACTAAAAGTTTTAAGGTATTCTTCAGCCAAATCCTAAAAATTCTCAAGAAGCTATAGAAGAATAAGGAATGGTGTTAGCTCTAACAAGTTAGAAAAATAGCAGGCTAACCCCAAATCTTATGAATAGACTCGGTGAGTTCAGAAGTGCTATTTATATGAGCGATGCAAATGAAAGATTGCATCATTAGTCCTAAACTTACAAAAAATGAGCCTGTGAACAATTTTAAAGATATATTGTTTCTTAAGCTATATTAAATTTTTGTACTGAATAGGTATTCACGAGGACGGACAACAGACTATAATAGGATAGACACATGCTACATGAGCTTCCCTCGTTTGATTCTCATTGTGCTATGCTGCCCATTTGTGTTTTTAAAGGCTGGCATGAGAATTGTCTGAAGGAATATCTTTTCTTAAGTTTTACCTTTTTTACTCTTTCAGCCACTGCTACTTCACTGAGGTTCTTTTTTAAATGAATTTTTATTAAAAAGAAAGAAACCAACCTTGTAGTTGTTGCTTTGAAATCTTTGCATTTTGACCGTCTTATGACGCAGCTCTGTTCCAGCAGATCAGTTCTTGGATGCATTGTCAGTGAAAGTACTGCAGGAGGAAGTGGTGATAGATTATTTAGCAGGCCTAACTTTTCCCTATATTCTCCTACATCTTGAAAATACCTAAAATACATCTGTTTTGCAGGTATCATCATCAAAAGCTTTTATCTCCTGATCCCACTAACAGTCTGCAGAATGCTATACCTTTAACAAAGCCAGGACGGAAGAGGAAACAGGAACCAAACAGGCATGACCCCATTAAAAAGAAAAATCAGAGTCCTGATATAAAAAGTTAAGTCTGTTTGCAAATTAAATGCGTATAATAAATACTTGCTATTTCAAGGGTATTATGCTGATGAGTAGCTTTTTTTTTTTGCTAGTTCTTGGTTCTGATGTCACTGAGTAAGTTTATTCCCTTAGATCGCATAGCATAAAGCAGTAGGCTTTGTAGGAAGATGACTTGTAAGGATAAAATATGATAAATACTCACAATAATAAAAATTTAAACTGAAAAAGGTCTGAGCTATACATTTTACCTACAGAACTTTGCTGAACTGTAGTTGCAGCTGAGAATTTTGGATCATACTGCAAGTTGCGGAGGACAGGAAGGACAGGGTTAAGTCCTGAAATTCAAAGTGTATCTCGGTACAGGGTTTTAAATTGTAATTTAAAACTTCATACAACAGACGTAGCTTGGCTTTGTAATTTTAGGTAGCATTTATTTTGCTTCTTCCCTTGAACCTTTCCAAATTCTACTGTTTAACTGATAGTGTTTTAAAATAAATGTATTCAAAGACCAACAGCATCAGGCAGGCTTTTTTCATACTGTGTTGGCAGATGTTTTACTACATTCCTGCCACCCTGTGACATTATTGGAAGCTGCAAATCTGTAGCACTCTCAATTTTGCTTCCATTACTTTAAGGTCGTTTCTATCTGCATGCTTTTCTAGATTCCCTATAAAACATAGTGTAGAAGAGAGTCCTCTGAATTCAAGCCACACAGTCTATGGTGTTTTGGGTTTTTTTGGTTGTATTTTCTTCCTTTTACATAATACCCTCTGCCCCCTGTTCTGTAAAAGCTAGCTCCTCTTCTGTAACTCTGGAATGTCAGATAAAGTTTTAACAGCATTACAGTATCCTTTCATACTTAGCTATTCTGGAATTTTCTCTATATTTTCTTTTACTTTCATCCTCACAGTGATTGGTTCACCCCAAGGCTAAATGAGCATATTAGAGTTTATTTTCCAGTCCTTTGGAACGAAGGGACTCCCATAACCCTTTTTACAGAAAAATCTTGTATTGAGAGTACTAATTATGAATTATATACTATGAACCTTTTTTTATATCATTCCATTATCTCACCTTAACCAAAAATACAGAGAGGTAGCCTAGAAATTAAATGTCCCCATCAAGTTAGCTAAAATCTAGTGGCCTAAACCAAGCCTATTTCTCACTTATTTTTCTTTTTAAGGTGTCCCACAGGTTAAACTGCTTTGCGGAAGTGACATGCTGGAATCTTTTGGGATCCCCAATCTGTGGAAGTTGGAGGATATCACTGAAATTGTGGAAAATCATGGCCTTGTATGCATCAGTAGGGCTGGAAACAGTGTTCAGAAATTCATCTATGAATCTGATATTTTGTGGAGGCATAAGAATAACATTCATCTTGTGGAAGAATGGATCACAAACGACATTTCCTCCACCAAGATTAGGAGAGCACTGCGGAGGGGCCAGAGCATTCGTTACCTAGTGCCTGATGTAGTTCAAGCATACATAGCAAAAAATAATCTGTATAGTCCAGAAAGTGAAGACAGGAATGCTGGGGTTGTCTTGGCTCCCTTACAGAAAAATGCAAGTGATTCCAAGAACTAACAGGCACTATACAACTAACTTACTTTCTGCTGTGAAAAAAGCTACTGTTCAATACACGAAAATGTGGTTTTTTGGGGGTTGGGGTTCTTTGTTTTTTTTTTTTAAAGTAACTAGTGGGCTAATTCTGTGGCTTTAGTACATACACAGTTGCTGTAGAGGTTTGGTGCACTCAATAATTGGACCTACACAATCTTTTAAATCCAATAATAAGATTTTTACGTTTAAACATTTTGTCACAGTGTAGTGAACTAAGTATAAGAATCCACACTTGCATATGAGAATTACAAATTAACAAACAAAACAAATGAAAATGTTCTGATTAGTTTGAACTGAGACTGCTCTGACTGCTATTTATAAAATATTAACACAAATATTTTTAATAACTTACAGTGTCTTAACAAAGCCATTTAATTTCAGAATGTACCACTTACTGATAGTAAATCTATAGAACTTTTTTTTAATTGCCAATATGTGGTACACCTCAAAGAAATTAATTAGCTCTATCCTGGAAGCGAAAAGTTTTCTCCTGGCTGAAGTGGTGCTAGATATGCCATGCTTTGAGTTGCCCGCTTTTCAAATATGCAGCCTGTTTGTCTGCCATCATGCAATTTGCTCCCAGAAATGCCTTGTGCTTTACTTTTCCATTCGTGTTTCCAGAGCTGTACGTTAAGCTCCGCACTGTTTCTCATGGAAGGACAGACCTACTTCAGAAACTGGTTTATAGCCATTGATTTAATGGATAGAAATTAATAATAGTGTCATTGCACTGATTCGCAGACAGTTGTCCCTTTATTTCAAATAATAAATGAGCTTTTACTTTTGAGCCACATGTATATGGCCAGAATTGTTTGCTGTAACTGGAGTTGAGAGCAAATGGTAGGATATTAAGACTGTACATAAGTGAAATTTTTTCTTTGCTAGAAATCTGGTTTTGAATCTAACAGTATATTGTCTGTATTGTGTGAACATAAACTTGAAGGCACCGTGAATGTCATGGTGATAGAATTCTACCTCCCATTATTTGCTGTTATCCCATTTTTGTTTGGATTATGTGCCTTATTAAAAATGTCAAGGTTTCCAAGATGCTACCTAATGGGTCAACGATCTCCACATACTTTTTCATATGATCTCCACAAGATCACTCTGTATTTTTCACATCAACAAATGCAGCAGAATGCGAGACTCTCAGGGCAGGAAGCCTATATGCCGCTGAGCAAGTCTAGAACCAGGGACATGTTCCAGGATCATAACCGTGACATGTCACCCTCCTTTCCTGGGCAGGGATCCCCAAACTGCTGAGGCAGAGGTCTAGGCTTCCCTAGGAGCTTAGAGGGAGTCTGGAAGCCAGAAGCCAAACACAGAACATCACACGTGGCCCTAGGGCCTGCAAGGCTTGTATAAAACCCATCGGGCATGCAAACTTGGAGCCCCACATCACATTCTGCAATTACATACACTAGAATACGTGTTCTGCTAGCTCCAGCCTGTAAAGGTGGCTGTCCTCCGAGAATCTACAAGGAGATTGGTGTAATAAAATCAAGTCACAACTTAGGAGTGCATCTGTAACTGCACTGACAGAAAAGTAGCATCAAGGATTTTTTTTTTTCTTGGTGATTCCTGCATCAGATGTGCTCAGTCTGCCATGTTTTCCCCTGGAGCTCAGGCCAGCTTACACTGTCCTTTGATTCGCTTCATTTATCGTCAATAGTAATAAAGGTACTGAAGGATAAATTATGCGCCCCCATGACACCTTAGGAATCAAACTGCCATAGCTGATGGAAGATAACTATATTGTCGACAGTGCATAGGAAAGGACAAGATCTACTTTTCTTTTCCTTGATGTCTGTCTTTAGGACTGACAAGAATAAAGGGCAAGAAAGATTTATTTTCAGCACTCGAGTGTGCTTCTGAATAATCGGATCTTTCTGAAGGGAAAGCACCCTATTTATGCGGTCACTTTTTAAAGTAAAACTGCACTTTAAGTCTAGGTTTATTCTTCTACATAAGTGATTCTGGCGTGTGTTGGTACACTTTGTGTAATTCTAGAGAAACTGTAAATTCAATAAGATGTTTTATAAAGCTTTGATCTTCAAACAGTTATATTTCACTGGATTTTAATGTAGTTATGTGTGGTGGGTCTTTCAATAAAATAAATTGCATGTAATATGCTAATTTTAGTCATCCTGTTATTAACCAAATCTGATGTCTGATGACTGCATGATTATTACGTAGGTGGAATGATGTCAGTACAGTTTTGTCCATACAAAACAGAACATTTTACATTGCTCAGAAATTACACTGACTGCTGAATATAGACCTTTTGTTTTACTAATGGGATCCAGAAACCTGCCTGTTAACAGCAGAAGTAACTGCACACAATCTACTGTTCCATTCAGTTATAAATATCATCATCGCAGTCAGTGATGTGGCATATTCAAAAATATTAGACAGGTATAACTTTCAAGAGTGGACTAGATCTAAAAGAGAATCTATATGCTTGAAAATGTAAGGTTTGTGAATAATGCAGTTCACTGAACTTCTTTATAAAAAGTGTTATAATGCATTCACAGATGTTCTACAAACAAAAATGAGGCTTTTTTTTTAGATCACTGCATTTGGTTCTGCTCTATTAAGAGAACATAGGGGCCTTAGACCACATATGTAATTCAGACTCAAAATATTTTATAAATACTGCAAGTGCATCAGGAACCGCTTTATCTACTTCTGTAACGAGGTGACATCCTTCATGGAATGGGTTAGATGCTCAATGCTGCACAGCAATTAAGATGGAAATGGGAAAAAAAATTTCCACACAAAGAAAATCAGGAATTTCTAGGGGAGAAATAAATGAACCGTCACAGGATGTGTCCAGGGCACGTGGCAGTTCTTACAAGAAGTTCCATAGTGAATTCTTCAGCTGAGCCTTCAAATAGTAACCCAAATACCCTTTATAAGTCTTAGTTTGAGATTAAGTTCTGATTTACAGAAAGAAGCACCACATCCCAGACAATTTGCATAATCTTAATTTTCAGTTAAAATGTTATACCCAGGCTTTTACACAGGACTTACCCAAGTGCTGACTTCTCTTTACTTGGAAGAGTCAGTAGTTTTGCAACAGTGCTTTACTACCATAACCTCATAATAACAAATTATGGGTGAAATGTTACTATTTGAGTCCGGGGAAACATTAATTTGCATCTCTCTGTGCCATTCCTAGTTTAGTATAGGTTAGAGAACAATATCCATCTGCAAACAGGAAACAAGCTTTGACGTCCTAACTTCCTACTCGCATGATTCTGTGAGTCATATAGGTCAAACTGTCAGCTCCAAAAATGTAGCTAAAGTTCAGGGAAACTTAATTTTCTCTGCAAAATATTATCTTTTTATTCAGCCTAACCCAAGTCAGTAAATAGATAAATGTAGTAGCTATAGGTGAGTTTCCTCATTCAAGACTCAGAATATCAAATTCCCTTTTTACTATGGTAGCAACACCGTAAAGATTTCCTTTGCCCATCAATTTTGGGTTTTTCTTTTAAAGTAGCCTTCATTGTGGTGCTCATTACTGTCCCACCTGACCATTTAAAATATGGGATTAAGCTAATGCTCAAAACATACGTGTGACTTTGGAAATGATTGTTTTCCCCATTTTACTGATGAGGAAACTGAGGTATGAAGTTACTGAGCTCTCCGTACTTAGCAATTCTAGAGCATCTAGTTGTTCAGGATTACTAAATTCGTATTTCTCACTTGGGAAATCGTTACAATAAAGCATACAGTTTGCAAAAAATAACACAGATGGAGGAATTCCAAGAGATTGGAGAATTATGTATCTTCTAATGGAAGTAAAATCTCACTTCCAATTTCCTTATCTATCCTTTCTCTTTGAAATCAAGCATTCTTCACTTTTCAAAACACATTGCTGGGTCATCACTTCAGACATTTCTTTCACTTCTTTGCTGAAGGTAAAGACCAACACTGAAGCTTACCTGCTGCATCCTGTACTCCCTACATGCGCTGCCACAATGTGTAGCACCTAATAAAGCATCAGTGGGAATAACTTCTGTATCATCTCTCCTTTACTGTATGTGTCAAGAATAAAAAGCGAAGGGGGGAGCTACATCTTCCACGTACACGAGAATACGTTTGAATTTGTTATTGGCTGGTTTTAGGAGTTGGAATTGGATTGCAAGAACAGATACTCATCCTCTTTCCCATCTAGGACAACTGATAAATACAAAGCTGCAGAACTGGGAACAGAACTCAGGCCTCTGGATCTGCTGTCCCATGCCGAACTGTTACACAAACTTTCCAGCTGGTAAGGCATCTGAGAAAATAAGGAATTTTGTATATATATGTTCATTTAACTAGGATATGCCTAACAGAAACCAGAACACAAAGAGGTAAACTGTGTCACAGTAGAGGTGTGTTGACAGTCACATCAGAGAATAACATACACAAGCAAGATTTGTCTTTCACTTCTCTGTTATAACCACTAGACAACAATGCTGCCTACTTTTCACTCCAGACATGAACCAACAAGATATAATACTTATCTCTATTAATGTGTCATAGGTACTACTTTAAAATTTTCTGATACAATATCATACACAGTTTAACAGTCAATCCCTGTCTGTTCAAATATAGCATGTATTTGCAGTGGGTAGATCACCTTTTCAACGAATACGTAGATTTTAGATCATAAAACTACAGATCTAGTATACATGCAGGGAATTGTAGTAAGGACACAATCTGTCCATGATTCCCTTTAGAGTATACAAGATGGACACAAACTGTTTAAACCAGTTTTTGGTTTGCATTGTGACTCTTGGGCTATTAACATTTGCTCCACACACAAATTTCAGAAACCGTGAACTTTTCCCTCCATTACAGCTGAAGCTGATCTACATATACCCTCTCACCTATTGGCTCCGCAATAGCACCCTTCCCCTCCAGCAGAAGGGCTCTGGGCTGTAATCCACCCACAGTCTTCCTTATATAAGGCCTGGCTGGAAAACTACTTCTTCATGTTTTGCTTTTTGGTCAGAGGTTAATTGTATCTTCTTTCCCCAGTCTGGCAATGCCTGCAGATTTCAGTGGAACCTGGAACCTTATCAGCAATGACAACTTTGAAGGTTATATGGTGGCCTTAGGTAGGTGAAAATACCTAATTCTATCCTTCCTCCCTTCCCCCATAAGGGTCCTGCTGAATTTTAAGACTCTGAGTTCTTCTAAAACCTAGGTATTGCTGAAGCTTTTTTCCTCTGAAAAACAACGGGAAGATCTTTGTTTCTTGATAAACAGACAACATTAACTATACTTCAGCCTGTCACCCAAGTGTCCTTGCAGCTTTCAGGAATTTCTCAGCCTACGACTTATTAAAAGTAGAATTTTTGTATAGTTTTTATCAGAGACATATGAGTTTGTCCTGTCCACTCAATTTCTCTTGCTTTTGAGCATGAACTTACAGAACCCATATCTAGGGTTAATTAAATGTTAAGTAACAAAAAAAAGCGCTTGGGTATTTGCCACTTCCAGGCAGTTATGCAGCTTAATGTCACTATATGTAAACAGCTTACAAAATACTTTTCTCATTACTGTGACTTGCTGATAACCTGTAACTGTCACTTTTCTGGAGTGCTTGAAGCTAAGGACCTACCTTGCTCAGATCTTTTAGACAGAGAGACTAATAGTGCTTCAATGGGGAACTATGAAAGTTCTTGGTACTTCACTAGCTTTCTTGTACAAAACCCATTATAGACTGTGACAGCAGGCAACCTTGTGTGCCTTCTCCCTGCCTCTCCCACCCCTTTCTGCCTTCTTGACTTGTGTAAACTGATGACCAGCAGCGTCCCTTGTTGGTTATTGTATACACAACTAAAATGAAATCTATTTTCTGGCTGTAGCTATGCTGGGTGACCTACTTAAATTGTCTAGCTGGTATCTTTAAAATGGTGAAGAAAATGTTTCTGATCCTGCTGTGTTATCAGTTAGGGAAAAAAAGATGTGCTCCCGTACTGAGAACATATTCCTTAGTTTGAATACTAATATACTCTTAACATGTTAATGTCTTCAAATGGAATAGAGATTCTATCTGTTCCTTGATAATAAACATTATCTAGCTAAGTAACGAACTTTTTTAATGAAACAGAACTACCGATCTTGAGGAAAAAATGCAATTTGTTTTCAGCATGTAATTGGGGGAGCCTACTTAAAAGTAAAGGCAAATAACCCTGTTGATGATTTACAACCTCTCTTTAATTATTCCTGTTTGGTTGCCTGTATACTGAACAAAACCAGGGCTGAAATCAATGTTAAGGAACTAAAATGAAAAACTTTTCTGCCAGGGTAAGTATAGTGAGGAGGCTATATTCTATCAGCTGAGTAACTAGAGGGTTACCGGTAAGGATAGGGCTATTCCAAGCCTAGCACTTCCTTCAATTTAGTATCTACCTGTAAAGAACAGATTTGTAAGTAGTTTGTATTTATATGTTCTTATAACCACATTAAGGCTTAACAGCTATGGCTATTGCCAGTACTGAATTCAAAGCCCTCTCTATGCTAAAATAAACTGGTAACCATGTAAAAACATGACTGACAAATTCTGGTGCTTCTGTAACGCATACAGTAATGAAGTCCCACTTCAAACACAGGCTGCATAATGAGCCCTATGGCTCAACACATGGGAGCTGAACACACCCTGTCAAGAAGATCACAAACCCAGCCTGCACAAAGTGAGAAACTTATAGGGGTCCTATAAAACGACATTTTAATCGAGGCGATGAAAACAGCTAAAACACAGGCCCCCATTTTACCTATCCCCCTTGCTGAGAACACATCTCTGAGCATGCTATTGGGATGCAATGTAGTTCAGTTGCCTGCCACATAGACGGTCTGATCCTCTAAAGAAACATTCACCAGAGAAATAGAAAAAACTCTAGAAGCATTACTTTAAGCTCAGTATTACCAAAAACATCAGAATTCTGTCAAATCTGATCATTAGAGATAACCAGGAAATCTTTTGACAAGTATGATGTTTTCTAGTTGCACTTAAACAGTGTTAATAGCAAGTAGCATGTCCTGAAAACAAGCCTGAGTAGGTAATTTTAGGACTGTGCTTCATTTTACCCTGTTTAGGGTACAGGGTGCAAAGATTTCACGTTAATTCACATAACGCCTTTCCTCTGGCAAAGGGTGAGAATAGGCATTAACTATTCCCTCTAGCGAAGCAGGGGTTAAGTCTGAGACCAAGCTTGGGGTATCTGTCTGGGAGAAACGAACTCTCCTGCACTCCTAAAAGGACTCTTCTAAGTCCTAGAAATACTGCATAGGAATTCTGCAACAGTTGAGTAAACTGGTTTCCAAAGAGTAAAATGTAAAAACATGACTTGATCTGTGTAACATACAGCTTTAAAAACAACAATGAAAAACCCCCAACAAAACTCTTTCATAGAAGTAAGGTCAAACTATCTAAGAAATGCTTCTAGTAGTAATGAAAGTAAGTGCTGGCTGTCAGAATGGCTGGTGATAAATACAACTCTGACCTTTTTGCCCCCCGTCCAAGGTATTGACTTTGCAACACGCAAGATAGCAAAAATGCTGAAGCCTCAGAAAGTGATCAAACAAGATGGTGATTCATTTTATATCCATACCACTAGCACATTCAGAGATTATTTGCTTCAATTCAAAATTGGAGAAGAGTTTGAAGAAGATAATAAAGGCCTGGATAACAGGAAATGCAAGGTAAGACTGAATATATAAAATGAAGAGGTGGTGACAAAATTCAAATGCCATGATCAATCCAGCTACCTGAGCTGAAACAGTTTCAAGGATATTTTTTGTAATGTAACGCAGAGGTAGGAGCCTGAGTTAAAGACAAGCAGTTTCACTTTCCCTCAGGAGAGTTATTTAGGTCCCTTTTATCCAGGAAAAAAGGACATTGGTTAGGAGTATATTGCAAAACTGAGACAAACAGAAACACTTTTTTGTTTCTTCTTCCACAGAGCCTAGTTACCTGGGAAAATGACAAACTTGTCTGTGTCCAGACTGGTGAGAAGAAGAATCGGGGCTGGACTCACTGGCTTGAAGGAGATGACCTCCACCTGGTATTTAATTCAGATTTCTACTAGTTCTGTCTCTTGTCTTTTGTCTATGACAAAAATAAGATCTATAATGCCGTCATGGTGTGTACAAGTTGTCTTCTAGCTCTGCAGTATTTGTAATGGATGGTACATAGTGAGCGCATTCTGCTTTGATTGTAGTTTAGCTGGAACAACTTCACTATTTCACTGTCATGTATAGTTAAACTTAGAATGTTAAGCATAACTTATGGCAGCAGTGTCATGTAGTCAGTAGTCATGGCAAAGAATTTATGTTCAGTTTTAGAAGCAGTTCCTTTGATTACTATATACATCTATACTTTCGCTTTTTTTTTTGGTAGGAGCTTCGCTGTGAGAATCAAGTATGTAAACAGGTCTTCAAGAGAGCTTGAATATATGCACTGGTTCCTATATGGAGAGACAGCTAAGAACAGGAGACTATGCATCCTTGTGTCCACTGATGGCTGTACGGACAAGAACTGATTCCTTGTACCTATTAACATAAATGGTCCGGTGTTTCTGGCTCAGGGAATAAATCTGCTGTTGCCAGTGTTAAAGATCTGATTTTTTTGCTAATAAATACCCCAAACCAAACCAATCTTAAATACTTGACTTCTGAATGTGTTTTTGGAGGGGAGGAAAAAAAAAAACCCACACAACCCAATGTTAAGTGATATGGCTTAGGTCTCTAACATGCTAAAGTTTGTTTAAATCAAAACAAGAAAACCTGCCTATTCTAATGGGGCATGCCCACATCAAACAAAACAGGGGGAAAAGATTCTACAGAAGTGAAGATAAAGGAAGTAGACAACAAAGGATACAGATTTATTATTCCAAATGCTTCTCAGTAACATGCAGATTAGTAGTTAACTCCACTTGCTTGTATCTTAAATGTGTAATGTAAGGTCCTATATTGCACCATAGCTGCTTTGTTCTCAAAATAATTACATTCAGCTTACCAAAGGAAACCAGCCTGTGATCATATCCCAAAACAATGAAGATAAGTCTGAGTAATCCATGTAGATTCCAGTCTGCAAAATAATTGAACTCTATAAATACATATCCAGAGTGAAAACAATGTTTCTTTAGCTAAGATTTATTTGCATACCTCTGTTCAATTAGGTTAAGTGATTGCCTTTTTGACCTTGTGCAATATTGCATGGAAAAGTAGGTTTTATTCTGCCTTGTGTAAACACATGTAAGTCGTCAGATCAACCTAGTAGTTACATGTGAAATGAGTTGCTGCATATTGTTGGTAACACTAACATTGTGGGGATCTTATCAATGCAGGGAAGAAAAAAGTTTTATTAAATCTAGCTTAAGCTTAGTAACTTAATTATGTTCTGTGCAAAAAAAAAAATTAAATCTAAAGTAACCCCTGACATTTTAAAATGTAAGTAACACAACGTTTCTGATACTACTTCTTGTCAGTTCAGAATTCTTAAAGCCACCACCAGAGGCAGGCAACCTGCTGAAGCTTAGAGCCTTTTGTTAGATTGAACCCCCCATATAATTACTAGAGTACTATATAAATTTAAGCTAGCTTCCAAAATATTAATAGAAGAACTAGTATTGCTTACAGTTAGGGACATTTGTGGGACTAGCAGTAAAATGTGTGGTGTTTATTCTAGGGAACCTGACAGTGTCTTCCTTCTGGAACTGAGTAGTTTTATTTCAAAACAAAATTACTGTTACCATGTTATTCTAATATAAATAACAAATTCATGCAGCAAACCCACTCTGTCACAGCTAACATCTGTCAGCAATATAGAGCAATAACCATGCAGACTTTGCAACTCCACTAGATGGCACCTCTGGAACGTAGTACATCTTAAATTGTAGCGGTTCCCTAACAGCAGTATTTTAAGTGTTAAATATTGCAGATACTCTCAAACCCTACAGCTCTTAAGCTGTGCCCTGCAATAAGATATGCATGAGAAGCAATACAGAAAGGCAATGACGGTCTTAAGAACTCGGTTAGTACAGAGAGAGACTCCAAGTAGAAATCGGAAAAATATAACCTTAGAAATCTGTATGACTAGAAGTGTAGTAATTCATTAGTAAGGCTGCTATTGGGAAGTCCTTACTGTTAGAAATATAGAATAGTTATCAGCAGTGATATTACTTTTATTATTGCTACCTTCCTACTTCAAACTGCTCATCTGGAAGCAGGTAATGCTATGCAGAACTCACTTGAAGATGCGAGAAGATACTGCAGTGACAAAACTGCTTATCCTCATTTCATTTATGTGCTAACCAGTTCACATGCTTTCACAAAATACTAATTAAAAGTCTTAAAAGCCCAAGTGAAAAAAGAAAGGGAGCAGTCACATGTTCTGGAAGTAGAGGGGAAAAAAAAGACGACTTCAAGATAGCCTTTGCCAAGAACATATGCACTTGAGCTGTAGACCTGAAGGACAAGAACAAAACTACCCAGAGATGCACTTGGTTTTATTCAAAGGTGTTTCAGACCACTTCAATTATATTACACTATTGCTCAAATAAATAAGTAAATCAATAAACCATTTTCTCTGATGAGATGGGAAAAAAAGTTATACAAGTAATATATAAAAATGTAAGGAGTTGTATCACTGAATGTAGTTTGCCATTATCGTTTCTAAAAGTTCGTCTTTGTGACAGACTTAGACAGACAACCTGCCTGATGTAACTCCCATTTTTTGGTCCTCTTCCAACAGAGCAACTTCTCAAAATTCTTTTCATTTTCACCTACAAGTATTACAACTGACCAAACAAGGAGAGCTGGAAGGGAACATCCAATTCTCTTAAGGTTAACACAGACCCTGGCTGTTTTGTTCTCCCGCTGGAGCTTCATTTTGAGGATGAGGGAAAAGAAAAGGGAGAAAAAGATGAGCACCTTTCACAAAAAAATACCATTTTGTGATATAATGAAAAAATTAGGTGCAGAAAAGTTCGCGTTTTTACACAAGAAAGGAAAAAAATACTTCAGGTTCAAACTACACTTAGAAAGAGCCAAGGCCCAGTAGTCACTGGGGGCTTAGTGCTTTCTTTTTCCCTTGGTACGCTACAGAGACTGTAATAATCAGACAAAAAGCCTGTAGTCTCGCTCGATCATGCGTCACCGAGAAGGGGGCGAGCACCTTCAAAGAGCGGAGCACGTACGGACGCATTAAAGCGGGAAGCCTCCAGTAGCCTAACCCCGGCCTGGATCCCGATATCCGTACCTGCGGGGCTGCG
>NW_010527076.1:0-28194 GCF_000687285.1 Phaethon lepturus
CTGTCCAGATCCCTCTGCAGAGCCTTCCTGTGTGGCCCATCATCTCCTCTCAACGCTGACCTTAGGCAAAGAAGACAGTTTGTGCAAGAGATGTTTCTTAGTGACACTAATTTCTTTTTGTCCACCTGAAGACCTTTGGCACAACACCAGCAAGTACCAATAGTAAAGCAGTTAGATAAACATTGTTTTTTCTATGTTTATTCTAAGGATGGGCATATTTTGCATCACACAGTTGTAAAACCCAAACTCTAATGGGTTGAGTCAAACAAAAGCAATCTGTAAAAACTCATTACTATTTCCTCATAAAATTGTTTTTCTGTTCCCTGTCAGGTCCAAGCTTTGCAGCAAGGGCCATAGGAACACTTCTACAAACACACAGGATGCAATTCTGCTGGAATTCCACCCAAAGCAGAAGGGTTGTGGAGCCAACAAGCCATCCGTGGCTGCATGCCTCCCCCTTCCCAGCACCCCAGCCACACTCTGTGCTTTATCTCCAGACCTCGGGAGACCTCCTCGGCGTGGGCTTGCACGGGTGCGTTTGCCAGGGTCCAGGCCAGACTCTTCCTGTGCGTGTTTCACTCATGCTCCATGTAGGGGTTGGTCTGAGCAGAATCCTGAGGACTCTGCAAAATTTAATGTTTTGATTTTGCTGGCTGGCATGAGGTTCACTTGCCACTGGCTTTTGCTGAGGGGCATTTGGGAGCAGCTGCTCCCCCACAGCCATGGCTGGACTGTCAAGTGGTAACAGTAGATGGTCGGCTGCTGGAGGGGGGCCGGGAGTTGGAGGAAAGACATTAGTCATGATATTGACCAGCAAAGTCTTTGGTAAGCACCAAGTGCTCTCCTGGACCTAGGAGGTGGGGAGTTGTTTTTTCATTTCTTTGGCCTGTTGGGTTTTATTTTTGCTATTACCTTGTGAAACACCACGGAGAACCTCTGCCATTAGCAGTCAAGCCTGTCCTCTGCCTCACAAACGGGGCGGCCGTCCCCACCATCCTGTGGCCACAGCGTGGCTGGCCTGCCGCCAAACGGGGCGGCCGTCCCCGCCATCCTGTGGCCACAGCGTGGCTGCTCTGCTGCTGCGCAGCCCTTAGTGAAGCCACCTGAGCATCATCCCTCAAAGAGCACCCAGACACCGCAGCCACTGCCCTGCGCTCATCTGTCCTCTTAGAAGGGCAGTGGCACTGTAAAAAAATCAATCTATCCTTTATGCCATTTAGGTGCCTTTTTGGGTCACTTCACTCTGTACGTAGAACGAAATGAGGGGGATCAACTCACCTATGTTTATCATAAATTTTCACAGAATTAGGACTTTCTGTCTAGGGTCCATGCTGGCTCATGGAGACGGGTGCAGTGAGATGTAGCCAGGGCAGCACAGTGAGAACAGCCAAGCTCTTCTCTGATGAGGTGACCTGTGGGACTGAGAGGCTGGACCACACTTCATATGGGGCTACCTGTGTCTGTAGTTAGGGAATTGCACTGCATAACCCACATGGAAAGTGATGTTCCCACTGATCCTCTCCAGGATGTGGTGGAGTTAGAGAAAGGGCAGAGAGGGACAGCTAAAATGATCTACGTAATGAAACAACTTGTAAGGAGAGACTAAAAAGGCTTTGGCGAGGAGGAGGCTGGGGGTTATGACTGACATTTGCAAAATCACAAAGGCAGTGGATGAGGTGAATGCAGAACCGTTATTCACCATATCCCACACACAAGAACTACGGGGACCGTGATCAAACTAGTAGTAGATTAGTTTAAGATAGATAACGGTACTTCTTCCCGTAAGGGGTAGTGAGCCCTCCTCAGGGTCCTAGCTGGGCTTCATCTTGGAAGGAGCTAGATGGACCACATGCAAAACTGAATGAAGGAATGAGCCAGAAACTGAACAGTGGATCTGTCAAGGATGATCAGGGACCAATATCTCCTCTTTCGTTTATCACTGTCGTCATAAACATTGTGCACACGTCTCTAGCCTATATTCATCGACAATTTTGTGATAAGCCTTGTAGGTACTCATCTATTTGGCTTATTACAAGAACACATCCTCAGCCTGTAATTCTTGCACAAAAAGCAAAATAGGAATTAAGTATTAAGAGCCGTGATTTACAAGAATGAGTAAGGTGGCGTTTAACCTAGCCAGCTAATTCTCCTTTAAATCTCTGCTGAAAGCTACAGGCAGGCTTCCAGCATGTGAGTCTTTCTTCAGTATTTCCTACAATTTGAACAAGACTTCAGCTGGAGTTCTAAATTACTGACGGAAATTGGCTCTTCTCCATCTGGTTTCCACCAGTTCTGCAAAGATCACACAAAAATTGAAATTAACTTCCTAAATTTTCAAAATATGCTGCAGCCTTAGAAAGTTAGTGGGAAACGCTAGTGCAATAACCTACCAGCAAGGTTGCACTGCAGAAGAAATTTCACCTCTGGCTGCAGTGTGACTGGAGTAGTGTGAGGAGCAACAACAACTAGATCATGCATGAGGAAGCATTCCTCACCCACCTAAGTCAGTGGGAGCCATGAGGAGAAGTTTGGTGACTTCACTTTCCGTTCAACTCACATGGAAACAGCTACCCCCCCCCCCCCCCAATCTCTAGGTCAAACCCAAAATTTGGCAACCCTATAGGAGAGATGTTTTTTAGTTAGAAATTTCCGCGCTTCTGCCCAGAAACATCCCAAAGTTTGTATATGTCTTTTCAATACGCTCAGTAGCTATTTCTGAACCTTGTAAGACAATTTTTGGGGGGTGAGCTACCAGGCAGGTTGCATGTAGCTGCCGTCCAAAACTGGAGCCTGGCAGAGCATGGAGAGAAGGAAGGTGAGCATGGAGAGAGCCCAGTGGACACAACGAAGTATTGTTGTACAGCTGGGAATGTTTAATGCAGTTGTTAACACCTAATACACAGATCACTTGGGACACAGGAGGCTGCAGGTTCAATTTTACTTACTGTGAAAACCCTTTGTTCTGGGAACATTTGGTACATGTAGATTTGTTTCACAGTCCTGTGAAGAAAGCTGAAGGATGAACATTTACCAACTCTCAGGGCTGCTCAGTCTGTAGGATTTACTTTTAACCATTAGTTTGTAGCTGTGACTCTCAACCAGAGAATAGGGCAGAGCTTCAGGCAGTGAATGTGAATCCTGAGCAGCTCTGGGCTTGGGATGAAGAGAGGCAGAAATCTGGATAGTTACAGCCTTAAGAGAGACCTGTGGGACAGCCATTTTATAGATTGTTCCCAAACTTTTACAAATTTGGGTAGTGGCTACAGGTTTCTGTTCTGCTGAAAGCCCTGATGACACTGGCAGGAATTTCCCACAGCAGCAGGGCAGATTTCAGAGGATGCCCTCCTCCTTCAGCGGTGCTGTGTTTGTGGGAGGACATACAGGTGGGTCCTGGAAACCTACACAGCTTTTGAATAATCTTGAAAAAAAATAGGAGAGGGGTTATTTCTAGCCCATACCGGTCTGCTTGTTTGGTCTATGGTGCTGTCTCAGAAATGTTAGTTAATAAATGTACAGCTGCGGTGTGGTTATAAGAAATTAGCAGTATGAACTGCTGAAGCTGGCAGTGCTTCAAATATCTGTAGAACCACAGCCTGAAAAGTTTAAACTTTGGCCAGTACTCCAGCAAAGGACTTGAACTGATATACAGGGCAGCAAGTATGTCATATAATAATGCAGACAAGTAATTTTATCCTCCCTTCCAATTTCTAAAACATGATCACATCACACTTGCTGTTAAAAACAAATTATCCTTTCTCAGTAGATCTACACCTTAGATGGCATCATCCATTCAAGGGTTCTTCCAGCTCCCCATGAGATTTCAACCAACAGATGGCAGCAACCCTATTGCTAATGGCACTACAACTACCGTTTTTGTTCTCATCAAGGCACATAGTTTCCCTGGGATGTCTCGGACCTCACTGATGAGCCTGTGGTCAGAAGGGCACCAGAAATGTCCTCGTAACAGAGCAAGCAGCTGTGAAACACAAAGAGTCTCCACTGGCTGCACACTCCATTGCATTCTTGGGGACAGCATGGCTTAAATGAGATGCAGATGCCCCAGAAAGCATGGCTGAGTCCTACCAGAGACAGCAAACACTGCAGCCCCACACCACCGCTGCGTGGCAGCTCACACTCAGCATCACTGGTTTTTCATACATGAACTCTGCATGTTCTATGTAACTCATTTATTTCCACACTGTCTCCACCCTGTTTGCAAAACCGCACTTGGCACAAGGCGTGCGTAGGTGGTCCTTTTGGTCAAACGCCACAGGCACTTCTCACTTCTCCTGGCTCTTTGCCACTTGTCCTGTAAAGGCATTTGGCCATTCACAAACAGCCACAGGCTTTTCCCTCTGAGAAACCACTGGAAACTCAATCTCCTCACATAAAAGTTTTCTTTCGCAGCCAGCACTTACACTTTACATCTGCACTTTATTTTAAATGTACAGTTAAGTTGGCTGTGCGCATCAATGGTATGACATTTATTTTTGTGCAGACATCCAACAGACACCCTGTGTATCTCATACACGTTTTGCTGTATGTGCAACATATAGCCCCAGGGCCAGACAGGGCTTGCTAAAAATTTCCTTGGCTTACCACACCGTGTTGGAGAAGGGATCCGGTGGATTTGGGAAGCAGGATGGAGTTAGATGCTGCAGGGCTGGCCCTGCCTTGCTGAATTTGCTTCCTTCTTCCCAATGCCACCACGATAGTCATCTGCCTTTCCTGGGCACGAACCCAGCTTTATGGGTGCTGCATGGCTCATGGTGCAAGGGGAAGCACAGGGACGAATGGGGAAAACGTAGCTGGGAGGTGCTGAGGAGGAGAAGTACAGGCTAGATATGTGAATGGTAAGACGGACTGAAAACTGACAGAGCTGCTGAGTCTTGATGATGGGGCAGACTGCACCCTCAACAAGTTTGCAGAGGACACAAAACTGGGAGGAGCATTTCATATACCAGTTTGTTGTGCTGCCATTCAGGGGGACTTCAATGGGCTAGAGAAATGGAACGACAGGGATCTCACCAACTTCAACAAAGGGGAGTTCCAAGCCTTGCCCCTTGCGATGAATAACCCCATGCACCAGTACACACTGGGGACCGAGCAGCTAAAAAGCAACTTTGCAAAGAAGGACTTGGGAGTCCTGGTAGACACCAAACTGGCCAGTTTGTGCCAGTAATGTGCCCATGTGGTAAAGATGGCCAGGTGCCTTCTGGGTTGCATTAGGAAGCGCATTGCCAGCAGGTCAAGGGAGGTGATCCTTCCGATCTCTGCTCAGCACTGGTGAGACACACCTGGGGTGTTGTGTCTGGCTCTGGGATCCCCAGTACAAGAGGGACACAGACATACTATAGAGAGTCTCTCAAAGGACCATGAAGATACTTGAGGCATTGGAGCACCTGACGTATGAGGAAAGCCTGAGAAAGCTGGGATTGTTCAGATCAGAGAAGGGAAATCTCAGGGGGATCTTATCAGTATGTACAAATACCTGATTCTGGGAGAGAGTAAAGAAGACAGAGCCAGACCCTTCTTACTCGTGCCCAATGGAAGGTCAGAGGCAATGGGAACAAATGAAAACACAGGAAATTCCCTTTAAACATAAGAAATATATATTTTCACTCTACAAACGGTCAAACATTGGAACAGGTTGCTCAGAGAGGTTGTGGAGTCTCAATTCCTAGAGATATTCAAAACCCAGCTGGACATGGTCCAGCAAAGCAACCAGCTTTAGATGGCCTTGCTTGAGCAGGGGTTTGGACTAGATAATCTCCAGGTGCCGTCCAACCTCAACCACTCTGTGATTGTTATACTCTTTAAATAACCTTGTTTTCAGTGTAAGTAAGTCAAATACATATTTTTCCTTAAGTGAGAGCTGAGGCCAAGAAATGACACAAAAAGATGAATCAGTGGAATCTTATGATTTTAGAAAATGTTTTTAGTGATTTGACTGTTCCTTAAAGTAATTGAGTGATTAAGTCTCACTGGTGACTTTATTCCTCGGAAACTGAAATGAACTGCTGACTTCCAATCCACATAAAAATCAGCCCTGCCAATACCCCAGACACCAGACTAATAACCTTCCTCCTCCATCACCATTTGGACTAAACAAAATATATTAGGCATTTTAATTAGGTATATGCAGTCATCTTGGAAGGCACATAGCAAATGACCTAATCCACAATTAGCTCACTAGATCTGGTTTCTGTGTGGATTTGCTTATGCTCCTGATTATGCTGCATACATTAGTGTACCTCTGCAAAACACCTCCGAGGCTGACAAGAATACGCAAGCACACTGATGACGGCACTGTCCTTGTCCCTCTGGTCTTTCTGCCGGTCCGTGCCTTGTCCCTATGGTTCCCCCCGCAGCGGGAGCTCTCTGGAGCTCTGCTCGTGTGTATCCCAGCCACAGTGGGAACCCCTTGACCTTGTTGCACATAAATACATCAAATCAGTGCTCCTCGTCTCATTTATGCAATCCCCAGGGGAGCATTAGCGGTGCTCGCCTCAGAAGAAGACGGACAAGAGAAAGCTTACCCTACCAGCCCTCACTCAAGGGTCAGGTCCAGCTGTGATCGCTGCGCTGAGGGGAGGACAACGCTCAATACCCACGGCAGAGCCTCTCCACACAGGGAAGGAGGGAGACAGGGACATGCATGGCTGTGATCTTCACAGGGAGAAAGGAGGTGAGAGCAGGGGTCACAGCCATGGTTCCCAAAGAGAAATGGGTACACAGGTGCAGTCCTGGAAGATGTTTCATTTGGGTTTTCTCTTCTGAACAGAAACAAAGCAAAAATAAATCAAAATAAACATTCCAGCTTCTACAGGTTCAACGAAAAAGGGCCCAGCTGTAATAACAACAAATCATACACAGTGCATAGCTCATTTTCCCTTCTGTAGGTTAACCAGAGAAGGTCACAGCAATCATGTTTAATAAGAGAAGGTTTCCCTTATTTTCTGGCATTGGCTCTGAGCAATTGGCCTGTAAAAGCTGCTTTCAAAATCACTCCCCAGTTATTCTGTCTCTTTTCTGCCTAACATTCCTCGAGGCACTTGCAGCCAAGTAGATTATTTCTCTTTTTTTAAAAAAAATGAAACTATTATATTAATTTAGCTCAGATTTCAACCAACACACATTATAAGCCTCTGCAGATTGTATATTAGCATGGGAATTTTGAATACACAGTAATTGAAATATATTACATTCAAATAAAGTCTCAAGAGGGCAGCTTCAAATGCTGGTTTAATTCTACTGCGTTTTTTAAAGTCTGTGCATGGTATAAAAATAAGTCACTGAGAGAGACTCTCCCTACACTGATGAACAGGTTCACTCTTTTACCCTGCAGGTACCTTGTATTTTTCCTTTGACAGCTACCCCCGAGCATTTGGTTTGATTATCAGCGGATCTTGAAGACTCTCTAATCCTGGCTGTAAGTGGTCTGCGTGGTGAAGACAGTCAGTATTTCATGCCTTGCCCGTCACCCAGCCACTCCTCGGTACCTGTTGAGCTATGTTACCCGTGGCTACACCCGTCCCAGCTGAGAGCAGCCATGCTGACCACGCTGACCCAGCCTGGCCACAGGCTCTCCTGCAGCTCTGCCTGCAGGACGCCCCTGCCAGACCCTTCTCCAGACAGGCTCTGCAGACACCCTTCCTTCTTCTCAGGACACCCCACCCTTGGGGTGGTCCTCACCGGGACTGTTGCTCTGCCAGAGCTAGCACGTGCCACCAGGCCTGCAGCGTCGCGTTAATGCCCACAGGCGGTGGTTCATGTGGGCACAGCTGTCACTGCCGCCCACCCAAGGAGCGGAGAGCCGCGGCAATGGCAAGCAAGACCCTCGGGAGGCTGGCCACGCACGAGCCCCAGCTGTGAGTGGCACTACCTTTGGGGCAGTCTGGTCATCGCTGTGTTGAGGTGCTGGACACAGAGGTGACATCTGGAAAAGGAAGGGAACCAGGCAGGCGTTTCCCAAGCCAGTGCTGCCCAGCTCACAGACGCCCTGCTGTGAGCCACGCGGCCCAGGCTCCCCAGCAGCGCAGGGGCAGAAGCTTAAGGCCTTACACCTTCCCGCGACCCCAGACCCACCTACCAGCTCAGGTCCTGCAAAGAGCCAGGCACCTCCTAACTGGCAGTGCCCGGGCCTCCCAGGCACTTCTTCAGCCTAAAGCAAGCCACGGACTAGGGGGGACTTCTGCTCCCCCTCCCTCAGCCCCGTTTGCCTGCCTAGTAGTAGAAGAAAAGCCCAAACCATTAGTCTGTCTCTCAAGCCAGATGGGTGCAGCTGAGATGTGGGTGCTGGGTGCTCCCTTGGAGCCTCTGTGGCCATGGTGTGAGAAGAAGGTGACGACCCTTGGTTATGTGCAAATGTGCCTGCATTTCCCCGTCCTAAGGCTGTCTAGATCCCATGTACACCCCTTTTGCTTAGAAGGTTTTAGTGGGAACTGCGATCCAGCAGCTTCAGTCCACAGAAACCAGCCTTTCTCTTCTGCTGATCTGCATTTCTCACCTCTGCTGCCCCAGCAGCTGAAGTTTCCACCCCAACCTGCCCACGTGTGGACCTCACTGCTTCCGACCCCAGGCCAATTCTCCTCCTGCCTGCACCCTGATCACTCACCCCTGCTCGTACACCAAGCTTCTCCTCCAGCTCCTATGGTTCACGTGCTCGAATTTGCAAATGAGTGTCATCCACATCAGGAATTTTAATAGAAGTTAGCCAGCAGAAGAGATTGAAGGATACTTCAAAATCTTCAGGCCCTTAGGAACTCTGTAGAAATGAAACTGTTCAGGAATGAATTAAATGCTTGTATGTTGTTCTTAAACTTAATGTCAGGGTCAGCAGCCAAGACCGATCACCAGGCTGTGCCCTTTCTTGTATTGGTAAGCTCCAGCCAGAGATGGGAATCACAGAAAGGTTGGAAAAGACCTTTAAGATCATCAAGTCCAACCATCAACCCAACACCACCATGCCCACTAAACCATGTCCCGAAGGAACAGGGAAACTGGGGAATGGAATGGCTACAGCAAAGGGAAAATGCTGGCGATCATAGAACCCTATGAGCAGGAAGGCAGGGTAGGGAAAAGCCAGCAGGAGGAACACTCCTCTGACTAAAGTCAGTTAGAAAAGGCTCCCAGCCACCACTAGGATGTTTCCAAGAAGGAAATATGGTTTACCAGAAAAAGCCGGGAATGCCAGCCTGGATTACCCAGAGAAGGACGGTTATGGCTGACTTAGAGAGGTGGTGAAGAAAGCTTGCTGTTATGAAAACAGAGGTACCAAACTCATCTCTGCAGAAAGCATGGAGAGAGCTGAGGGATTGCCATGGTCGGGCAGACATAACAGCATTGACAGCCGTGGTGTAGGGATGCTGGCAGTCCTGGCAACATGTGCAGACAGCACAGGGCAGAATACAAAACAGATGAGCTCCAGATTGCAAAGATCTGGCAGACCCCGTGTGTCTGAAGGCCATGGAGAGGACACACCGCAGCCTCAGAACAGACCCTTGCTTTGTAGGGTCATTTCTGGCTGGCCTGAGGTGGGGATCCATGCAAACAAGTCAATGGTTGCCATTGCAGTGCCTTCAATCTCAACTGGAAAAGCAGCGACATGAAAACAAAATCATTTTATGTACATACCCCTCTGAAATCCCAGCACCTTCTGCAAGATGCTAAGCAAAGTGATAGAGTCCAAACTGCTTAAGGTTTCCGAGAAACAATTTAAATATTCACACAAACAATAACACCAAGGTTTAGAAGGGAATAAGATATTACAGCTAATTAATTTTTGATGCTATGAAGCACTGTTTTTCTACTCCAAGCCACAACAGGACAGCTGAAATCACTGTCTCCTGCAACTCTAGGTTCTTAGTGATAATCTGGACTGAAAATACTAACAATGCTCGGGCATATATGTTCCCAGATGTGCTATTCAACAGGTTTTTTACTACCAGAGGGGTAGGAAAGTAACAGGGAACTCTCAGAACAGCTGTGCAAAGAAAATAGCTTTGAACTGATTAATCTGAGTTTTTGGGGATGTATGAACACAAGTAGGTTTATGGAATAAAAGTTTCACTGATTCCAAAAGGACAAACTTTGATAAAATTAGGAGAGTTACTTAATGCTTTCAAGAACTAAAAGACTTGACTTTGAAAAAGGCTGGGAGTGTCTTTACTGTAAAGATATAAAAAATATATACAAAAACTATGCTAAGTTTGTGTTTTAACCAAGGGGGAGGTCTCCATAATCAACTGGATGAACAATTATAATTTTAAAAAATATCAGGAACAAGGAAAAAGCCTGTTCAGAGTGAAGGGAAGACATGAGCAACAAAGCAGGCCATTTCTTTTTGGTTAAGAAGTACTGGGAAGAAGTAAGCATTGCCAAACATCAAGCTGGGTTAGAAACTGAACAACAAAATTAAAAAAACATAGCAAAAGGCTCTTAGAGCAAAAGGGGATGCTTGCAATCAGTACAGGGTAAAGACAAGAGATTACCCAGTATAGCCCCCAAAACTAACAAACATTTTATAAGCCTGTGCTGAGAAATTATCTGGAATACAACGTATAATTCCCGTAGACCAACTTCAGGGAACAACAAAGTGGAATAAATACAGAGCGTAAATACCAAAGAGAGAGAAGAGCTCTTCTAAATGGGAAACTGGCTGCAGATAAGTCCTGGCTGGAAATCAGAAGATAGCTTCCAGTTCACAGAGGAGAGTGGTTCTGTAAAAGTTTTTCAGGAAAGGTAGTAAGAACAAGTAGGTTAAGTCATTTCAAACCTGGCTCCTACAAATCTTTTCAAACTACTTCTGAAGGTGACATCAGTGCAGACAGCATATTTCTGCTGCCTGAAAGCACTGGCTGCCACAGAACAAATGCTATCATCAGTGCAAATAAACCTATACAAACAAATTGTAAAAAGGTTCAGCTCCAATAAAAGAAACATGATATTCTCTCTTTTTCACTACATGTCCAACAGAACTATCATGTTGATAATTTTTTTATTCAAGTATTTCAACACAGTGGGTAGAACACAAACCAGACTTTTTAGCACGGTCTGTTGCAATAGGACAAGGGGTAATGGTTTTAAAATAAAAGAGGGTAGATTTAGACTAGACATAAGGAAGACATTTTTCACAGTGAGGGTGGTGAACCACTGGTACAGGTTGGCCAGAGAGGTGGTAGGTGCCCCATCCCTGGAAACATTCAAGGTCAGGTTGGACGGGGCTCTGAGCAACCTGATTGAGTTAGAGATGTCCCCGCTCATTGCAGGGCTGTTGGAGTAGATGACCTTAAAAAGTCCCTTCCAAGCCAGAGATTCTATGATTCTATGAAGACATGTAAGTGGTATCACTCACCATGCTCAGTACAACCTAGTTACCAACTATCATGAAGATGGCCTCTTCAGAGCATTGCTTTGGTTTGATGAATTTCATAGCACAACTGTTAACTGAAGTGACTTTTTAGTTCATATTTTTCCAAGATCCACATATGCTAAGTACAAATGTTGCTAAGTTTTTGTCTCAAGTTTCCTGCGTTGTCCTCAACAGAGTATTTGCAACCCTGTGAAGTTGAAGGCATTTAGTTTCTCCAAGCAGTTATTTTGTTTGTATTCGGAAATACCTTGGACCTTCCCTTTGCATTACTTGTTATCAGGATAACTAAAGAAGGAAGAAAGAAAAAAACACAAGCAGTGCCCCATCTCAGACCTAGGCTGCATCCTGGATATTCACAGTGTAAAGGCACTGCAGAAAAGCCTGTTCCACTTGAATGGTGCCCTGTGCTTTCCTGTTCTCCATGAGGCTGCCTACCTCCATGGGCCACAGACTTGCCCAGGCTTCTCCTGAGTCTGGGACAGTAGCTTTTGCTGCCATCCTTGCCAAATGCGGCTCCACACTGATTAATACCACATGGCCCAGCAGGAAAAATCTGATCCTGATTAAGAGTAAATATCCAATTTCCTTTCTGTTAGATTAGCCTGAGAGCATCAGGGTATTTATTCTGACTTTATGCTTCATCCTTTTTTCTGACGTGTTGTGGAAGGACAAGCAATGGCTTTTCTGACGTGCAATTACAATGGCTGACAGCAAACCCCGTCGGGTGTGAAGTGTGTACGTTCACAAGGGTGGGTGGGCACTGCTTCTATGCCTTGTGTCATATGGCTGCAGGAGTTTTGATTCATTACTGGGCCGTCTAAATCCAGATTTACATCTCTTAGAGCTGCACTGCTGCTCTAATTAAACGCAGCGTAGGGCCGCATTTTCTCTCCCTCCCCACCAATACACAAGAGTGTTTGATGGGAAGGATGTGGCTCCCTCTCAGGAGTCTGGTTAAGGAATAACGGCTCTGATCCGGGAGGCACAGCGGGCTTCTTTCTGCCCTGCACTGTGCAGTACTTCCCCTGCACTCGCCTCGTTGCCCGGTGGTGCTACTGGCAGCAAGAGAGCCAAGCCCCAGGTTGGCATTGCAGCCAAACTGGTGTGGGAAATAGCGAAGAGGAGGACTCAGCGCTACCTCAGCCGCAGAGCAGACAGTCAATGGGTGGCAGAGCAGAAAGGCAGGCTTGGGAGAAAGTCTGTCATGCATTTTCAGACTAATTTGGTTTGGTCTCCTTGGTTGTCATTGCAATGCCTTCCACCCTCGTTTAAAAATACATTTATGCGGGCTGAGCAGTGAGGGAAGTGGAGCGGGGCAATCTGATGTGCCATATGAGGTACGACAGAATTAGCGGCATGCCCAGGCTTTCTTCTTTCCCAGAAGCACTCCTGAAGTCGCAGTTTTGCTGTTGGCCATCAGGACATGACTCTAGATGTGCTGGCGCTTCTGAACTGAGCACATTCCAGCTTCCCTGAGCTTGGTGGCTCCAGCCACTGCGTGGGCAGCCAGGGGCTTGCTAACAAACCACCTTGTCCTGCTCTTGGCTCCCTCTCATGCATGATTTGGTTCTCTTCAGCTGAAAGCTACACTTACATAATTAATACTCAAAACAAACTTTTCAGGGATTTTTAGCTTCATTATGTCCTTAAAACTTAGGTAGTTTAGCTAAGAGCTAAAGAGTACTCTTTAGCTAAGAGCTAAGAGCTAAAGAGTACTTCACTGTATAAAACCACAACATAATAGTGAAGTCCTTCAGTGTTCAGCCTCATATGTCACAAGGTTCGTAAAATCTAGCTTTAGAAATAAAACCTTCAGTTAATTTACATTAGAAAGAAAAAATCTCTAAAGCAAAAAAATTGGAAGCATATTTTTGCTGCATGAACAGTCTGTGGACGTTGGTTGGTGCTCAAAAATCTCTTTCTGAAGTGTTTAATGTGAGTTCTTGGTGATATTGTTTTGCTTTTATCACACATGCTCCATCCATAAGATTTGAGTCATTCCTTAAGAAAACAGGAGGGTGTCCATGGTGACAAACTCCCGTGGTCTGGAAAAAAGCGACAACATTTTCTCCATATCCTAACATTTTTATTTCATGATTCTTTTTCCCCCAAAGCTAAGTTTACAGTAATAAACACAAAATAGCATGGTTTTTAATATTCAATATAAACAAAACCTTTCTGAGTGTGCAAAGAAACTGTCCTCTCTTATGTACACCTGCAAAATGTTATCAGCATACTCCAGTGTACTGAAAACTCTCCAGGAGGGATATATTAATATAAACTGCTGCAGACTCACCCACACGAGAGCTACCAGAGTGGGAGAACATGATTTCCTTAGCCATTCCTTATGAAAAATTACCACAGAAATGTCTCTCTCATAGATCCTACCAAGATGGGGATTGTAGCATTTTATGTGTTTATACACCACATAGTGAGTCATAACCATCAGGATGCTCTCAGCAAGCGGGGTGTTGGAAAGTCTCTTGAAGGGGGTCAGGGCTTCGCCCCCCGCGATGATACCAGCAACTCAGAAGTCCCTCTCACACTGAGGACCCACTGTGCAAAGGTCTGTACAAGCCACTGGAGGAAATAGACCATTTCTCCCAAGAGCTTCACATTCCTCCTAATGAAATTTGAGACATTTCCCCCAAATAACTGGAAATTGTAAAAGACAAAATATCCATCCAAGTCAGGGTTAAAAAAAGGCTTCTCATACTTTGCACCAGCTTGGAACAGGTCAGTCTCAAAAACACCGTGGGCTGCAACGGGGATTTTTTCACAGGCTCAACTCACATTATATACGCAAAGTATTTCTAGCAGTTGCCTTGTTGTTAGTACATCGTACAATCTGTGTGAATAAAACTATTTGGGTTTTTAACTGGAGGATTACATGGTGGAAAATGGCTGGCAAAGAAACTCCAATGGTCTTTTGCTTTTCCAGTGCTCTGTACTCACACTGATCCTGTTAAAAAACACTCCAGGATTTTCAAAGCCCCATAGGACAGGAGCCAGCTGAGCTTATACATTTTCTTATTGCTCCCAACATGTTAAACAGCAAACCCGTTTATATTACTGCTTCTTGTAAGTATTCCAGATCACGCTTTTCTGAGTAAATTGCTTTTCATGTGAAGTTTTTTCAGTATCTGTAATTATGATAGGGTTGCACAACCAATGGCCTTGGCTCCCCTAATCTTTCTCAGGTTTTATAGCAGAATATTTATATTTATTCAGTAGGGCAGCTCTTGGTTTATACTGGTTTGTTACTGAAAGGGAAAAAAAAAGAAAAAAGAAGGGCCAGTGAATTATGCGATAGTTTTTTTAACTTCAATTTCTAGAAAAAATTCTGGAACAAATGAACAAGTTGTAAGTGTGAAGATGAATAACAGATAAAATGCATTTGTCAAGGACAATCTGTTTAATTAACCCACATCTCTTCTGGGTGATAGGTCTTGTGAGTAAGGGAAAAGAAACAGAAGTTACGCATCTAGAATTCAGCAAGGTTTCTGCTGTCTTACGTGATGTTTTCATTGGCAGAACAGGGAGACACGGACTAAATGAAACTATGACTACAAGGTGCAAAAATAATTAGACCATGTACTGGACTGCAATTGTCAAAGATTAACTCATCAGATGAGAAGATATATTGACTGGAGTACATCTGCATCCATTGTGCGCTTTCACTAGTAACCTGACAGCAGCACCGCGCACTCACCCAGCAAACCTGCCTGGTACAAAAGGCACGTTGCAGTAGTTTGGCATCTCTCCGCTGTGGCATCGGTACTCCTGATCCTGATACCCCTGGGGTGAGGGGATGAGCTAGACCTGCTCTTGGGTAACTACAGAAGCTTACCTCTTTGTTAATGGTTCTTTCCCAATGTTTCTGTTCTCAGCAGTGAGCGCTGGTTGTGTTAGTTCTTCTTTGCTCTCAGCAGTGGTGATAATTTAACACTGGTCAGTGCTAAAGCCATCACTGACTTCAAGGGGAGTGATGGTGCACTGCTTTTCTCACCAGTGCTAGTGGCAATCCTGGCCTCGGTTCAGTGGTCTAAACATAGGGTTCAGAGGGTGTGTGAGAGGTGTGGGGTCAGCAGAGGTTATACAGCACTCAAATTCTTCTGCAGGAGCAGCTAGACACTAACTGGGGTGCCCAGGGCATCTCAAACAGCACTGGATGTCTATGTTGAGGCAACAGATCCAGTGGAGCCTATCAGGCACCTCCATTTGGTCATTTGAATCACTCTCTAGACTGTGCTGATGGTACTAAGTAATCTCCATTGACTGTAATAAGAACAGAGAGTCCTGTCTCACATATAGACCCCTATGTTTTTTCTTAGTCAACAGATGAATTATACTTCAAGTAATTTTTATATAAGTTTTGTTGAACATTTAGTAGTATAGGTCTAATACTAAAGCATTAAAGAGAATAAGAGTTTTGCACTATCCGTCATAGATGGATGAGGCCTTCAAGTCTTGGGCACAAAGTTCCTTCACTGGGTTCATTTTATGGTTCTACTGTTATTGACAAATGGAATATATTAGCTCCTATTAATTGTTTTCTCCTCATTATCAACAAGCACTTTACAGACGGGGATAGGTAATCCTGCCTTTCTACAGACACAGAAAGAGAGCCACAACACTTGCTCCCTGATACGTAGAAAATCAGTGCAAAACTGGGGACAAGACCACATGATTCTCAGCATACCCACCCATTAAGTCTTGCTGACCTGTGATAAATTTTAGTTGCAATTTAAACTTTTCGCTGATCTAATAGAAATCTGCATTACATTTCCATGCACCAAAACTGAGAAGCAATAAAGAAAAAAAGATGCAGGAAGAGGAGAGGTTTTAAACTACTGCATATGTATTCGAAGTATCATTGCTGTCTTGCCCTTCTGATCAAGCATTCCAGCTCTGGATGCTTCACTCACATATGTTTAGGATCACATCGTGTTAAATGGAAAAGCCTTTGTGTCTCTCCTCCCTCTTTCATTACAAGAGATTTGATCACGTTGTGTGAATGTTTGACCCTCAAGTGGAGCAGAATCAGGCAAGAACAGACCAGTCCTTCTGCCATGCATTCAAGTTCATTAAGATCATGATGGGGCATGAAGGACAAAAATGGAGGCTTCCAGACAAGCAGAATATATTATAGGATATTGAGAAATTGTGAGTAATGAGATGTATGATCCAGCATCACTCAGCTTCCTCATTTCTAAATTGCAATGAGTTCTGAAATTGCCCACTTTCACGTCATTTACTGAGGGTTAACAAAAAGATCCATTCTCTGTCACACTGTGCTCCCTAAAGAATTTCTAAATCATATGATTTTGCCATTGTGGTCCTTTTCTGCTTTCAGACGTGTCTCTGGAAAAATGTCTATTGTCCCCAAATGCCTGTTAATTGTGCTGAGTTTACTATGAAATGATTGTTTTTTCTTCTAATGGCTTATCCTGCAAATCAAACAGATATTGGCTCATCCATCTGAGCTCATGCTTCCTTGCACTTTAAAAACAGTGCAGAAGAAAGCTAAATTATGCCCACAGTTATTGCAGGCGGTCATGGTCTTTCAGCAAATCTCAGAGTAATGTCATTGGAATCCCATTATCTTCAGCAGTAGCTATTAGGCTGAATTAAGCAGCTATTTTCCACCAAGTTCCTCCTCCACCATTTTCTGACTTTGCAGGGTTAATATATAGTATTAAGAACTTTCCAACACAGCCTGGATACAGCACTTCAACAAAGCACATGTTTTCTTGACTATGTTTACAGTGTACACATGCATTCAAAAAATGGGGTGTGGAGGGCAATGCAAGCAGACAAAATTTTTCTGCATCTAAGTTTAACAGTACAGAACTAGTCAGTTCAAAGACAGTACATATAAGCCATCGTCGATCAGATTAAAACTGACCATGAATAAGGCCAGAAACTGGAGCTCTAGCCATCAGAATGATGAGGTTCTGGAACAGTTTTCTTCTAGAAATATTAAATGTGAAATTGAGAGTAGCCCAAATTGAGTGAACTGAGTGAACTGAGAGTAATCTTGGTCCTTCGTGAGGGCTGCAAGAGCAGTGTGTTCCAGCCTGCCCGGCAATGGACAACCTCTGGAGGTGACTCCAGGTATGAAGAATGCCTGTGCATGCATGGAGACTGCAGGCTTCCCACCCCACTGCTGCCTGCCTGCACCTCCCAGCCCCTGGCCACGGGGCTTCTGGGACAGAGTTAGAGCTGCTGCAGGGAAACATATGCTGCTCATCGCTAAATACTCTCTTTTTTTGATTGAAATGCTGTTTCATCTGGGCTGGTAATTTGTACTCCTAGAATATAGATTCAAATTCAATTAAGAGGAAAACTACAGCAACAGCTGTTCTTGTGGGGGACTTCAACCTACCGGACATCTGCTGGAAGTATAACACGGTAGAGAGGAAACAATCTGGGAGGTTCCTGGAGTGTGTGGAGGATAACTTCCTGATGGCACTGGTGAGGCCACACCTTGAATACTGTGTTCAGTTTTGGGCCCCTCACTACAAGAGGAGGGATGTTGAGGTGCTGGAGTGTGTGCAGAGAAGGGCAACAAAGCTGGTGAGGGGTCTGGAGAACAGGTCTTACGAGGAGCGGCTGAGGGAACTGGGGTGGTTCAGTCTGGAGAAGAAGAGGCTGAGGGGAGACCTTATCGCTCTCTACAACTACCTGAAAGGGGGTTGTGGCGACGAGGGTGTTGGCCTCTTCTCCCAAGTAACTAGTGATAGGACAAGAGGAAATGGCCTCAAGTAGATTGGATATTAGGAAAAATTTCTTCACCGAGAGAGTGGTCAGGCATTGGAACAGGCTGCCCAGGGAGGTGGTGGAGTCGCCATCTCTGGAAGTGTTCAAAAAACGTGTGGATGTGGCGCTTCAGGACATGGTTTAGGGGACATGGTGGCGCTGGATTAATGGTTGGACTTGATGATCTTGAAGGTCCTTTCCAACCTAGTGATTCTGTGATTCTGTGAAAAAGAGCCTGATCACTGGAATCCAAACCCAATGGTTGACACATTTTTAATATTTCGGTATGCACACGAAAGGTGTGAAAGTATCTCTGAAAAACTCCAATTGCTGCTGTAACAGAAGTATGTTCATAAAAGATCAAGAAAGTTGTAATTGGGTGTTTAGGCATTTGCAGACTAATTTGCCTCCAAAGCACTCAATTTCCGCTCCTTCTGCCATAATTTTCTTTAACTGTAATTTCATTTCAGTTCCTACTCACTGTAAGACCCAACAGTTTGTATGGCATTAGCTCGGGTTCCACTCAGGCCCCTGCCAGTTTGCCAAAGGCTCTTCTGAAGTTGGTTACGACATACGTTGTGCCGCGACATGTTCAATAGTTCAATTAATCTATCAGCTATATTAAATTGCAGTATCAGAGCATGTATGATCAGACATTTCAAGAACAGCACTGGCAGCACTGGAGTAAATATAGCCACAACTTCATTTCCCTGGAGTTAAAATTCTCCAGTTGTTCTTACTACATATGGAAAGACTCAGATGTATTCTGAGTTTAAAACAACACACATGCTACCACGGATCAAACTTGTGCTCTCTTGGATAGTACATGGGAAACGTCTGGAATCAGGGAGGCTGTGCAGAAGGGAAGAAAAAAACCTGAAAGCCTCCAAGATGTCAGAAGTTTGTATGCTGGGAAACCCTTCTCTTTAAGATGCTCTCTGTGAAAGCTCAGAAAGCTCCTTCTCAAATTAATTTTGCATACTTCTGGAGGCCACTAATGGATGTGAACACTGATGTTTTCTCTGGCAACTGCAAACAGAGGATCATGCATGAATTCTTACTGGAGCCGGCTGCGGGCCATGTGGTCTAGCTGAGCAATTAAAATACCTGGATAGTGCACTCAGTGCAGTGTGTGCACTTACCGCATCTTCTTACCAGCTCATAATCTTGAGACTTCCCAACAACAGAATCTCTGTTCTGGCTTTTGAACACAACCAAATAGCAGCAATTCATTAAAAGACTTGTTAAGTTGTCTAGAATAGCTTCAGTGTTGTGGTATGGCTTTCACGCTGAGAAATCAATGAAGCCTTTCCACCTACCCATAAATCGTCTTAAAATATTCCTTAATAATTTAAATTCCTGCCCAATCCTGGTGAAGGCAACAGCATTAAACAGGCATGGTTCTATGGCGGCACTCAGAAAAGAAGAACTCTGTTGAGGGGGAGATTTGGGAAGAACAACAGAGGCCCAAGTAAGGGTCCCAAGCAAAGCAGCACATGTTGGCCCTGGGACACCTCCAGCAGAAAACAAACATTTTTTTTAAATCACCTGAAATTTTACCAGTAGAGGGAAACAGAGCACCTTGGCTGCAACCTGCTGAGAGATGCAGGGCTGTCACTGGCATCTTGAGCGTCCTTTTTCCTTGATGATGAGCTGTTCTCCTGTCTCCTCTCCTGGTGAGCATTGGGTTGACCCCTTGCTTCCTCCAGCCCTACGCTTGCGTGCGGGCAGCCGTGTGACCAGGCACAAGCGAGGGCTCTGCACCACCAGCCCCATCTGCTCACCTCAGGGGATGAGCAATACCTTCAACACCTTGCTGCCTGGGCTTGTCTCTTCCCGAAAAGCGTTTGCCCTTGGTATATAAATGAAACCTTCAAAATTCGTTTCATGAAGTTAGGTTGCTAAACCTCCATGAAAGCACTTAAATACAAGTAGCTTAATCTTCAAAGCTGTTACATACCTCTGACTTAATGGAATTTGTGGCTTCTTAGCACTTCTGAAAATCAGGCCCCTAAAGATGTACTTCAGCATTCACATTTGGTATTAGGATCATGGCTAGACGGACAGAGTTTTCTGGGGGTGTTTGATTTGTTTCCCTCAGTTTATTAAGAAATATCTGAACACTTTTATATGCAACCTATAACTGATATTTTCGCTTGCTCTTCAAACTCTCTGCTTTTTTCATATTAGTGACTGTGGTGTAAAAGTTTCGATATAAAGATGGTATATCTATATCTTGCATGGTACAAATCCAGTGGCAATTCCCTGAAAGTAATATGATCGTAAACTTTCAAAGGAAAACAAAAATATCCTTGCTTTCCCTGGGAATTGATCCTGTCTTTGGAAGCTGGAGAGCAAATAGCATGGTCAGATGGACCTAGTCAGGCAAATGTATGTGCAACCTGTGCTTCACCATCCATCCCAGCTTTCTCTCTTCTGTCCCACGTTGTTGTCCCACAAACGAGGTCTGGCACCCACTGCGCAATAGGCCAATCTTAGACACAGAGCTGAGATATTTATTTATTTATTTCATGTTTGCGCAAAGATGGGTGCTAGGTGGTAGTTCCACAAAGCTAGCACGCCACACAAAGGAACTACAACATATTTATCCTGTTACATGATAAGCAAAAACAATGGAAAACCCGCCCAAATTTACATTCATTGGTTAGTGATTGCCATATTGCTTGCTATTGGTTTGTTATATTTAAATTAGCTTCGTTTGCCATGTAAATCAGCATGCATTCTCTTGGCAGGTGGGGGGAGCTATTTGCATAGACCCTCAGTTGAGTCGGTGGTCATGATCTCCCCCAGCTGCCTTCACCTTTACCCCAGTTGCTATGGATTTTGCTGACTTCATGCCAGTGACATTCTTCTATCCTTGTTATCTTCCTTGTAACAAGATGCCTCCTTGAAGTCCCTCTTATCAATCCCTCCTCTGGTGGCTGATGATTAGTAAGGCATACAAAGTAATCAGTCCTAAACTGAAGAGTGTCACCATTATCTAGTCATTAACCCAATCATATGGTTGTACTCAGTCTACAACACCCTGCAGTGGCACCCTTGTGTTCCAAAAAAATTGTTCCTGCTAGAAGCTGTAAAGGAGGGAAGCTGGGGGGCTGTGTTTTAAATCTGCCATTATTAGTCCAGCAGATGTACAGAGTGATACCAGGCTCATGCTTGTAACCTACAACGAGTTGTAAGGAGCATTTTAAATGGACTTAATTTTCTGAAGTCATGCTGTAGAGAGGAAGAGTGGTCTGAGGTCTGGGTCTGCCATCATCAAAGTCAGGGACCTGCGGTGAGGTGCCGTGGTGACTCTGGCCAGGACTTGTTGGGAGGCAATGGGACTCGCTCCAGCACGGAGCCAGGATGCGACTGTGATGGGCACCTGTGCCTGAAAGGCGCTCCTGGATCCCACAGCTGAGAGCATCCCTTGAATAGACCTAAATGTGCAAGCTGCTATTTGCACATACAAATGCAACAGCTTAAACTGATACTTTGATTCTGGAAAACCACAGACTTAGAGCAAAGTAACCAAGAAGTGTGAGTTATAATTAGCGGAGTTTGTACAGGTTCTGTTTCCCTGTTGAGTAACCCCATGCCCATTAACATGGTCATCTTCTTAAAAGAGTCAATACTCAGCAATTATTCAAAAGTAATTTAAAAAAATGAAAGTGTGTCTTAAGAGGGTTATCATTCCCTAGATGAGATCAATAGACAAAGCTGATTTTTCTAAGAATCAAGGTTATTTTGGGGTTTAGTCTTGCCACTGAAAAATTTTCTTGCATTGAAAAATTGGTCTGAGAGGGAAACAACAAGGAATTACTGAAAACTGTCTGAGTTTTATAGGAACTATAAATAATAAGGAATTACTGAGACTGTCTGAAAGTGTTGCACAGGAAACATATTTTTTTAGTTGCACTTTTACGGGTTTGTCAATGAATGGTGTAGTTGTAGCAACACATCTGGATTTTATGGGTAGGAATCTTTATTCTTCCTCTTTCATATAAGCTATACCATTATAATAATCACTGCTTATAACAAAAAGTTTGTACGAGGCTGAAAAAATGTTGAAGAAATGATACAGGACATTAAATTATCGGTATCATTTGTTTCGAAGCGAGAGTGTACAGGAGATTATTTTAGAATCAGCATTTTTTACAAGCTTTCTCTGTGTTTTTGTTCTGTTTGGTTTTAATACCAGTCTGTGCAGAAGTGATAGAGAGAAATTGTTACACACTTTTTTCAGAGTGGACGATAAACTGCAAATAAAATGCAACAGCTAGGTTTATATTAAATTGCTTCAGTCATCAAGTATTTTCTTCTCCCTGTTATCTCTTATGGTAACAGCATTGCTTACTTGATTCATTTTTGCATCTTGTTTGTTGGGAGGGGAAAAAGAGGAAGTTTTCTTATGCTTTACTAATTTCAGCTGATTTTCTGTTTTTCAAAGAATGATGGGATTAGTTAAAAATAAATCTGGTATTGATGGTGTCAGCTGCTCCACAACGTAAATTAGCTTACAAAAATCATAATATTGGATCAAAAATAATAATTTCTTCCAAAACATTCAATCTGAAAATTTATTTCCTTAAGTAATCTTGATCATGCTTTCAGGTTTTTCCTTCTAAGTGCAAGGACAAGGAACTTGCTTTCTAATGGAATGAGTGTTTTTTTCCATTTTCCTGTGACTCTAGAGGATAAATACCTAATACATTATGTCTCAATAAGATCCTGAGAGTTAGGAACACAAATTAACAGTATTGTCAAGATTTTCAAAGGCTGGTGGATAAAGCTGGACAACAGCTTCATCAGATAACTTTTATTCAGCTACCTGGCTCTTGTAATAGTTGGAAAGAATTGCACTGTACCCTTAAATGATTTCTTAAGCCTCTCCATCTCTGTGTGACTTGAGCTGAGGGATGGCTTGGGTAACAGAAACTCAATTACATGTTGTTTTCTTTTTCATACGATATGCTCCCCTTGTTTAAAAAAACACACTCAAAACCAGAAAACATATTCTGTTCCAAAATAATAGCTGATAGCAGTACTAATGATATTTTGTTTAACAGGGCTTTAACACTCACCACCCATGGTGAGTATGAAGCCCACAGAAAAATCATCTCAAGCAGACCATTAGTATTCTTTACAAATGTCAAAATTAAAAAAAAGTCTCCTTAAACAGTATGTATTTTCTATGCTGTCTTATTTCTCCTTGTATTTAAAACTCTTTTGATTAAAAAGAAAGAGCTTGGTGGTGCTAGTTGTCCCAGTTAAGAGTGTGTTGTGTTGATCATTTGGGCTGTGGTAACGTGTTCCCCTCTAATGCTATTTGCTGGTAGTTGTCCTGCGTGCTGACTGCTTGACCTGAAGTTATTTTACACACTTTTTTGCCAGCTACTTTTCCCATGTTATTAATATTTAAGCAAACAGTAACTCAGATTTGGAGATCCAAATAAAGCATAAAAATACACTGATTTATATTCGAAGTAGCTATTCATTGGAGCATGTACTTTCCTACAGAAATAAGTTTCAACAAAAAAGTACCTTGCAATGGCCTAGTGAAAACCATCTCTGCATCTGTATCTTTGTAAATGTTGTCACACCCTTCTTGAGTGCTTTTCGCTTGTAAATTATTCATATGGAAACATTATGCTGCATATGATCACACCGAAGAGCTGTGAAATGAAGAGCGTTGCACAGGGACTAAAGGAAAGTGTGTAGAGGAGACTGTGTAAGTAGCTTTCTCTACTCTTCAAAATCCCAAATCTGCGAGGGCTTTTGATGTCTACAGCAGAAGAAATTGCTTTCGGGTGTTTCACTTGAAAGAGAGCACTCTCCTCACCCTGCCACACCATTAATTTCACTGAAGCATTGTAGCAACAGACAAATACAGTTTATAGCGTACGCTTCTGGGGGTTTATGCTAAATTAAGAAGTTTAATATTGGACCAGCTTTCTGCTCTCTTACTTTGATATTAGTTTGAAGTGATTCCATGTGTACTTTTGTATACACACAGATACTTAAATCTAGTAACTGAGATGATACTTCAGTGCCAAGGTCAGTGTTACATATTTTTTTAATGTGCCAATACGAAATGATCAAATTTTTTGCACCTCTTGCCCTTGAACTTAATCCATCTATGCTGAAGCAGGGATTATAGTTTAGTACCGAGATTCAGCTAGCAGGTATAATGTTTTTTTAGCAATATATGTGGACTTCCAGATCTGCAGATAAAGATTTGTGATAAGGATCCTTCGTCTTGTCCAAAAATGTAAGCAGAAATCTAATACTTGGCCATTACCTTATAAAGTCAATATTTACGTTGAAGAAGCATCAACGGTGCAGAAATCAGATGCTACGTCCAGCTGGAATCAGGTCCGTTCCTCAGCACATGTAGTCACTAGTAAAAAGCAGATCTGATTACACGCTTTGCAACATAAATCAGGAGTCGGAATGCTGTTACAAACTGTGACACTTCAAATTTCACTCTACAGAGCAAAGAACGAATTGCAAGAGAAAACTTTGTCATCTCTTGCTGCGATATTCTTCTAGCGTCTCGTAAAGCGAGTTTCCACCCGTTTCCTTCAGACCCACACTGCCGTTGCAGAAAAGGGAAAGATTTTCTTTATGAAGATTTCTCTCTCGACCGAGAAATCTGTGAAGATCTGTTTTTACCGTTTCCCTTGCTGCCTGGGAATGGAGTGCTGCTCGGCCCCTCGCGCCCTGCGGAGCTGCCTCGGGGCGGCTCACGGGGCCTGGGGGACAGGGCAGCGTCCGTGGATGTTTGGGGGGCAGAGAGTAACGCGCCCGCCGGGTGCGCTGCCTCAGAGGAGTCTTCTAGCGTTCGGCCGTGATGGTGCCAACTTCTCCCATCAATTTTCACAGTAAATGTAATGGCACACGGTTATTTTGCTATACATATCGCTTATCGCACTGAAATCTCTTTCTTCCTCCACTAGCTGCTATAGTAATTCATGTGATTTTATTATGATCTGAATTTACGACAACTGGATCTTTGGTGATTTCTCCTAAAAACCAGTTCCAGACAGTTTGAGGCTGGCCTCTTTGCCAGTACTGCCTAGCCCGTGACCACTCTTGGAGCTCATTTCCACCTCTTTCTCCAATAGCCTTTTCTTTGTCAGGAGTCAGGTTTCCTCCTGACAGGTGAAACACGAAGCCCAGGCCTGATCCTGTTGGAGCTCATTTCCACCTCTTTCTCCAATAGCCTTTTCTTTGTCAGGAGTCAGGTTTCCTCCAGGTGAAACACGAAGCCCAGGCCTGATCCTGCAAAGACTTCAGTGAATGAGCATTTAGAGATAATGTGCACCATATGCCCCAGGCTGGCTCCCAAGAAGAAAGCTCCCTATAAAGACTGTAGGAATTTAGGAAGTAGCTTTCGTTCATCAACTGCACCAAATTAACTTGATTTTTTGGAAGCTCGTCAAAGCCTATCTACTTATAATTCGTATTTTTTACTGAGACATCTGGCAAGGGAGATTATCCCGTGCTTGGTTCAGTCAAACGTCAAACAAGTTATAATCATTAAGGATTGTAAGGAAATTATCTGCTCTGTACTTGGGTCTCACATGGATGTGGTGGTCTGACTAAGGCAGCTAAATGCCCTCCTACAAGCAAGAGGAAGGCTTCGGTTAGGGTGATGGAGGTTTTCCTTAGTCATAGTTACAACATTTAACAGCCAAAGAGCAGTTAAACGGGTGTTACCTGCATTATAAAGGCAGAAATGAAAAAGGATTTTGCCCTGGAAAGCCTGGTTTTGTTCTGCTGCCCTTAAGCCTTGAGAGAGGATGCTGTCAAGGCTGTCAACCGTAAAGCAGGTAAGTTGCCTGAAAAACACCACTCTCTCCCCTTCATGTGCTGCTGTCCCAGCTCCCCTATGGCACAGCACGTGTGGAGGGACCCTGGAAACACACGGGTGGCCTGTTTGGGAGATCCAGCCCCACAGGGCCAGCTGAGTCTGCTGGTCTACCCCTGCCCTCAGCCCGTGGTAACAGTGATTAATGATGACGTTTTAAGAAAAATCTTCTCCAGGAGCCATGTGGTTTGGGAACTCAGCTAATTCAGCAAAGAGATGTTTCTGAGACAACAGCAGAGTAGTAGTCTTCTCTAGATACCCTCCATGCAAAGGTGTTTTGGAGCCTCTAGCTCTTTCCTTGTCAGTGAAGTACGGGAGATGTAGTAATACAGCTAGCAGTCATGGAGGAACTAGGCCGGGCTTGAATTTAGGGCTGATGATAGCTTAAAGGAAGAATTTTGGAAACATAGTGATACTGTTGGTGAGAAGTAAAACTCCACTCAAGGTATATGCAATTACTGGAAAATGAAAAACCCTATTCCTTCACTTGTACTTACGTGCTAGAGGCAGATGTCATGAAATTGCACCCTATATGTTGTCACCAGAAAGAGGACCTGTCATGCAGTTCATGCAGAGCAGAGCTCTCTTCCTGATCCAGAAACTGCTACAATGCATTTTGGTTTACTTTTTTCTTTCATGGAAAGAAAAATTTACATATCTGCTCTTCCTTAATTGAAATAAATCACCTTGACTAAACGTACTGTCTGTTTCTCCTGCATACAGAAGCACCAGGAGGTCTCAATTCCCCAAAATAGCGACTCTCACAACTTGTGTCTTTTGATTTTTCCTTTGCTAAATTATTCAGTTAAAATAAATGATCTCCTCCAGGTTACATTTTTCAAATAAAATAAAATCATAGAATTATGCAGGTTGGAAGGGACCTCTGGAGGTCATCCAGTTTGATCCCTGCCCAGAGCAACTCCAGCTACAGCAAGTTGCTCAGGGGCACAATCTATTGAGTGTTGAATATCTCCGAGGACAGCAGTTCTACAGCTTTTCACAGAATCACAGAATCACAGAATCACTAGGTTGGAAAGGACCTTCAAGATCATCAAGTCCAACCATTAATCCAGCGCCACCATGTTCCCTAAACCATGTCCTGAAGTGCCACATCCACACGTTTTTTGAACACTTCCAGAGAGGGCGACTCCACCCCCTCCCTGGGCAGCCTGTTCCAATACCTGACCACCCTCTCAGTGAAGAAATTTTTCCTAATATCCAATCTAAACTTCCCCTGGTGCAACTTGAGGCCATTTCCTCTTGTCCTATCGCTAGTTACTTGGGAGAGAGGCCAACCCCCTCGTCGCCACACCCCCCTTTCAGGTAGTTGTAGGGAGCGATAAGGTCTCCCCTCAGCCTCCTCTTCTCCAGACTTTCTGAGCAACCTGCACCGGTGTTTGGCCACCTTCATATTTTTCCATATATCTAAAGTAGTTCATGAAGTATTTTACAGGAAAAAAAAAAAAAAAGCAGTTTCTTGTTAACAGTATAAAAGATCCTGCACCAGACTAAGCCACACATTAAACCAGGGAAATGTTTGATAACCATCATCAAATGATTGATGACAGTCTATAGTAGAACTAATTTTAAGTAAAAGGTAGCAAATCTGTTTTTAAGATTTTTGTGGTTATTTTTTTAACAAAGAAAATAGTTTAACCATAGGCAGTCAAGACACAAACTCAGGCTGGTAGTTTATCAAGGCACAAAAAATCTCTGAATTCAGAACAATTATATTAAAAGAATTCAAGGAAATAAACATGTATTTATAGAGAGAGAGATATATAGTAACAGAAAAACACAGGTAACTCTCTAGGGCACTAGCACTGCTTCTCCACGTACACTAGACACATAGATAAGTAGCTACAGGATATCTTTTTAACACAATCTCTCTCTTACAGATCCTGCAGTGAATTCAACACCAAAAAATCCATTAATTCCCATGGGAGCAAGCTGTACTCATCTTCTTTTGCAATTTGTCTTCTCTGGCATGGATCTGTGGGTTACGGCTTTCACTTTGTTGTGCTGAGGGGGTCAGGGCTACGAGAAGAGCTTCGTACTCCTTCACATCATGTTCCCCAAGCCCAGGATCAGAAATGTTCAGCCCCACAGCAGGATTTGGGTGCCATACCGGGGGCAGAGAGATGGCCGGGGGGGGGGGGGGGGGGGCCCTCGGCCCCGGTGC
>NW_010527076.1:28225-29061 GCF_000687285.1 Phaethon lepturus
CCCTGTCGCCTGCGCCCTGGGTGCCCTGGACATCCCCACCTTCCTGCGCGATGCTGAGAGGGGAGTGAGGTGTGGGGAGACGTGCGGTCAGAGCTGGGGCAAAGTCCTGCCCCGCGCACTTGCCTCCACTTTCCAGAGCTGGGGGTCCAGCAGGCAGCAACTGCTGCCTCAAATTTCCAGAGGCTGGCAGCTCAGGTCTTAAAGTTGCTCAGGGGCTTTTCAGGACCCCATGTCGCCAAGGAAGAAAGTGAGACCTTGCACGTTCACCTCTCAGTGTGTGCATTTTTGCACATAAATGAAGAATTTGCAGCAAATGACACTTTTGGATTGGTTTTGTTAGACCAGCTGTTGCTTTGGAGCTCATTTTCTTACAATTAGTCTCTCTCTGGAGCATCAATTGCAACATGAATGTTTGTTCTGATTTCTAAGAAAAAGTACTTAAAAGCTGCATGCTGCTTATGGCCAAGGGAGGAGATTTTAAAGGGAGGAGTGAACATTTGGCAAGGATAAGTGGTGGCAAGTAGTTTACAGAGCTTAAATTGGTCCTTGTGACCCATTCCTCATCTGTGGTACCAGTTCCTTGTAGAAGGCTTGTCCAATTTTACAAATTCAGAAAAATGACTAAATGTTAAAATAACTCATGCTAGCAATGTTCAAATAAGGGAATAATGCTTGACTGGTAATAATTATAAATTCTGGTCACTCCCAGTCATTGGAAACACTTGGAGAATCATGTCCTCATCCAAAACCTCATCCATGGGCAATGTGCTGCTACGGGCCCCCAGTGCTCTTATGTTCAACAGAGCTGGCTGAACAGGGAGCTTTTGCTGGGACTC
>NW_010527077.1:0-13322 GCF_000687285.1 Phaethon lepturus
ATGCACCCCACGATAAACCCCCTTTCCCCAGCTGTCCAGGGTCTTTTGAGTATTTATGGAGCTATAGAAAGGGAGGTCTGCCCGACCCTTCATTGCATCCTTCTACCTAAAAGTTCCCTCTGGATATTTTTTACAGTTCAGTTCCTCACAGCTGTGGACCACAAGGTAGTTTTTCTTGCCAATCCTTTGCTTAACACTTAGCAGTGCTGCTCCCAGAAGACCAGCAGGACAGACCACGGCTCAGCAATACCCAGTGCCCTCCAGTGTGCTGGAAAACTGCCCCATAAACAACCAGGAACCTGTGGTGGGTGAAATCATCCTACAAGCAGGTGTGCAACTCACTGTAACACTGTCCCAAAAGGTTAGCAACTGCGTTTGCTGCAAACGGGGTTGTCCCCGGGGCCCCACGCGGTTCAACAGCTTGCCTGACCACGGGAGTCAGGATAATAGGGACCACACCATCAGGGATATTGCAGAGAAATCGGGATAACATTCATGTGCACAACTGAGCTGGGAGGAGTTGCAGCCATGGGGTGTGTGTGGAGGGGAAGGCAGTAGCAGATTTCAAAACAATCTAGATAAATTGGAGAATTGGTCTCAAATCAGCAGGATGGAAATCACACAAGAGTGAGCGCAAAATACCACAGCGAGGTGTTGGAACTCAAATGCAAAATGGGGACTAATTGGATAAAGAGCACCGCTGCAGGAAAGGCTCCCGGGATCGCAGACAAAAACTTAAGTCAGCTCTGTCATGTTGTTTCAAAACAGGCAAGTCTCTTGATGGGATCTGTTAATGAGAGATTCATAGGCCAGGCATGGGAGAAAATGACTGTGCTGCAGTTGGCCCTGGGGACGCCCCAGCTGGGGATGCTGGGCACAGCACTCTCCAAACTGGGTAAACAAACTGGGGAGTGCTTGGAGGTGCAAGAGCAAGCACGATAAAAGCTTTAGAAAAACATAATCTATGAGGGCAGATTGAAAGAATTGGGTTTGTTTAGTCTGGAGAAGAGAAAACTAAGAGGGAACATAACAGTTTTTCAATACATAAGGGCTTGTCCTAAAGACTGTAGTCTACAGAGACCAAGGGAGGAGCATGAGGAGAACTGGGGTTGGTTTGCAGCAAAGATTTAGGCCAAGTAATTAGAGCAGTAATAGGGAGGCTTTGGATACTGCAGACTCTCCTTCACGGGCACAATTTAAGTGGAGGCCGGAGAAACGTCTGTCAGATATGGCTCAGGTATAACAAATCTTGCTTCAAAAGATGAGGGCCTCTACGAGACCATAACCAAGCACTCAGTGGTGTACTCCTTCCCTTCCCTGCTTTCCAAGTGAGCCTGCAGCTTTACTTACAGCCCCTCTCTGACTTTCAGCAAGGCAAGGGAATGGGGTTACCCCGAGGAGAAAGTTTTCCATAAAGTGATCATCCATCACCCTTGTCTCCCCACTGTAACTCATCACCTTCCCCAGGGCACTCTGCACACCCCAAATTCTCAGTGGGTTCATTCGTGCTCTATTATTTATTTATGTGCAGTTGACTTGTGAGACCTCAGCAGAGAGATCCAGGAGGTCTCAAATTGCCATGCATGTACTAAACAACAATAGCCATCCCAAAGACCATACCGTCTAAATGGGGGCAGAGGAAAATTACTTCCCACTAAGAGATCTGGGGGTTACAGAGAGTGTATCAGCAGAAGCTGAGCGAAAGGGACGTGTTTAGCCTGGAGAAGAGAAGGCTAAGCAGGAATCTACCTGTGGTTTTCAGTTATCTAAAGGAGGTTAAAAAGAAGACTGCACCTGGAGGAGGCCAGTGAGAGGACAAGAAACAATGGGCACAGGCTGCAACAAGAGAAAATCTTATTGGAGCTAAGGAAAAAAAATCTGGTCCGGGAGGATGTTTCAGCATTGGAACAGGTTTCACAGAGAGATTGTGAAATTCCCATCCTTGGAAATTCTCAAAACTCAACTGGACACAGTCCTGGACAATGTGATCTAATTTTGAAAATAGCCTTGCTCCAAGTGGGGGCCAAGGTTGGAGCCCTGCCAAGGTCCTGTCCCACCCGAGATGTTCTGTGACAGGTATACTGAATACCACAGAAGCCACCTACGCAACTGAACCCTGCCACTGATGCTTCACAGAGTATCCTCTCTGCCACACTGGACCCTCATCATACAGGCATTTCTGTCCCTTTCCCCCATGAGCCTTTCGTTGGTCTTTATGTTCTGCAAAGCTGGATCCCCACTGTTTGCATCAGGCCTCAACCCATTGTAAAGCACTATGTAATAACAACATTTCTTGATCGTGATTCACAACAATAGCTACCACCCAAGTTCTTGGCTTACTGCACAGTCCAATATCTAACAGCGTTCAGTTCAAGCCAATATTATCTGCATCCCCACCCGCTCCAACTCCAGCTTCAGAGCCAGGCCAGCGTTGAGCCCATGCTGTTCCTGTTCGCAAACCCTAAGCACCCTGACTGGTGCTTGGAATGAAGAGGGAGCACTTGGAGATGAACTTTTAGTAGTGCAAGCTCTAGGGAAGGCTGAAGTCCTTGCTTGTCTGTCACTGATTTATTGATGCCTCCCTAATTGTGGAATGCCAACCATACATGGAGATCTGCAGAAAGAAAGGATTTGGCTTGAAGGAAAGAGAGGTCATCGCAGGCAAATCAGACACAGGCACCAAGAAATGTTTTTGTTTTGTTTTGTTTTTTTCTTTGCTGCTGCAGAGAATGTAATAAATGTGCATCTGCTGAGCTGTTGCTACTGACAGAGTTTTCCCTTGTTCCAGATTTGGCCTTAACTCTTCTTAGTAACTCTGATTAGCAGTGATCTGCCCAGCAAGGGTATGTGTGCATATGTATGAGAGAAGGAGAGACAGTGCCCATTTCCAAAGCAGACCTTTTGTTTATCCTCTGCCAGCCATTTTTTGGACGGAGGTGTTTTTTTCCTTCATTCTTTTGGGTCATAATGTAAGCATGAATTTGAAAATTATCTGTAAAAGTAAGATTTAATAAGCTCACTGACACAGTAATACACCAAGAAAAAAAAGAGAGCGCAAAAATCACAGAACTTTTTCTCTAGACCTTCTTTTTTACAAATGTAGCTACTTTTTGATTAAAAGTTAGTCTATAGCAAACACTAGAGAACATTTGTTTTTTTTCGGAGAATGTAATCTGCAATATTTCCTCACGTACCACCCTAACACACATCTTTTGTGCCCTCTTCTTCACTTCCCTCTCTTGAGATGGAGCAGAGCTCTGGTTTGGCACCTGGCATCTGTCGCCGATTACAGCAGCACAAGATTTTACCTCTGAGGAGCAGAGGGGGAGCAGATCGGGGTCCCTGCATGTAGTTGCACACATGACTTCTCTGGCACTTCACTCCATACACCGTCACTCCCCCTTCTAGATTTGTTCTTCCAGACCCTCCTCAAATCAGGCCTTTCCCCCATTACCCCTCTTCGTACACCACGCCTGTGAGACGGATCCTGTTGTTTCATCCTGGTACCAGAGCTAAAGAGCACTGATTTGACGGCACGCCAGAGAAAATGTGTAGTCTACTTTATACTTTGGATTAATCATACTAATTGAGTGTTTTGAATCTGGCCTGCTGAGGCATGGTCGAATACAGCATCCAAATTAGGCTCTACAGCAGACAAGCTGTCGTTAGATTGAGGTTTCCGAGTCACGCTATTGAAACGACACTCGTGGTGAAGCATTTTATTAATAACTTTTGTTGCAGAACTTTATCCCAACAAACAGTCTAAAAATGGTACTACTCATAATTGCACTTACATCTTGTAGCACAGGGTTATTTTGGCATTTATTTATGCCAAATGGCTTTTTTCCCTCCCCTATTTTAAGCCTTCTTCACTGTAACCTGAAGGCTTGCTCCTTCATTGCTTTGGCTGCTGTAATATAGCTCTGTTTATTGAAGCAGGTTTTCCTCCAGTGTGCAGACCTGAGGCTTCAAGCCTTGGTTCTAGTTTGGCTATCGGGCAAGTTAGCTGACAGAAGTCAGATAAGGTGGAGAGAGCAGGTCACAGACATGGGTGACCAAAGCAGAGACTCTACACAACTCAAGACATATTGGTTTGAGTATGGCTGGTGCTGAGGAGGCTCTAGGGAGGGAATAGCCTCTTGCAGGGCAGGAGTCAGGAGCAGCAGCAGCAGGCTGTGGGTGGCAAAGTCTGTGCAGCACCTTCCTGCACTAAACTTGGACCCAGTCTCTGGAAATCTCTCGCATTCCCCTGGCAACGGATTCACTTTCCAAAACAAAATTAACTAAAACAGAATCATTTCCTATGAATGAAGTCAGGATGGAACATAAAACACAGGCGGTGAAATATATATATGTGACATACTTGAACCAGCAGAGAGAATGATTTCATCTAGCATCCAGCTGACTAGTAAAGAGAGTCAGCAGCCCCCGAGGAGAAAGCTATTAACACACAAACACATTTTATGTTGGCTAAGGTGAGAAAGGAAGGGCTGTAGGTACTGAGGTGACAGCTACTTTAGGATCAAAGGAAAAGGCTGAGAGGAAACTATAAAACTAACTTCAGATCTGGGTGTGGGAGGCTGTGTGAACAGAGGGGAAATCTTAATTAAATGTGGCAAACAATGACTATTTTTTCTGGGGAAGGAGAAGCGATGATTTCACTTCCAAGACACTACACCTGAGCAAACATTATCCAAAGATGGCTTGAATTAAGATTTCACTGCCACTATGGTAATGCAGATCTAACTTTGACTTCAAAGGTTAAGAAAAGTAATTGGGGTAGGGGGGCTCTAGTTTGCCAGTGGTGCTCAGTATCTCTTTCCTCTCCTGCAGAGTAGCTGGAATGGATAGTTGCTGGGTATTGCTGAAGATATGACTGTCTCATTCATGCCAATCATTTCTGACAAGAACAAAAAAAAGAAAGAAATAAGGTGGCACCAGTGCTGAGGTGGGTGGCCCAGAACATTTGCCAGGTGAAATGCTATAGCTAATATAGGGAGAAAACAAAAGCATCAACAGCATAGGGTGGCCTACAGGTCACCAGGTGTAGGCCTCATCATCATGGCAAGTTTCCTGCAAACCATCAAGCCAGGAAACAACTAGCAGATTTTACCTACAGGCCAGGCTTTGGTGGTAATGGGAGATTTTTTGCACCCAGCTAGTTGCTGGGACAAGGAAGGCAGCAAGACATGGTTTGCCCAAGTAACCTCTACACCAGTGCAGAGAAAGAAAAAGGAGTACAAGAAAAGAACAGTTTAACCAGACTGCTGCTGTTGATTTTAAACATAAAGAGGTTATGTATAGAGAGTGAAATCTAGTCTGGATTAGTAGGATTTAGTATACAAGCATAGCAAAAGCAAGGAAAGTAAAAATCAGAAAGTCTTGGAAAAAAAGGGGGCTGGGGAATTATAGACTAACAAATTTAATTTCAATTACAGGAAAAATTCTGGAATTAATAATGAAAAAAGCTATTTGTAAGGAACTGGAACGTAATGGGATGAGTAACAACCAATACTAGTTTCATAGTCTAGTCTTGACAAACCCATCTAATTTCCTCTTAAAACAAGGAGACAGACCTCGCAGGCCAGTAAGGAGAAGCAGATGTCAGTATCTTGACTTGAGTAAGTCCTTTGACACTGTCTTGCATGAAATTCTCATAAACCAGAAAGGAATGTGTGGTCTATCAACTGTGTCAGGGCCGACACAGCTCTGGTGCGCAGAAAGTTGTGAACAGGACTTCACTCTCCACATGCAGGAACCTATTGAATAGAGATGTTCAGGTTTCTCTCTGTCTCCGACTCCAGCCTATTGGTGACTTGGACTGTGAACTAGAAGAAAGATGATTACATTTGCAGGACGCCCAAAGCTGGAAAGATTTGCAAGTACAACGAAAACAGGATTGGAATAACCCCCCCCCCCCAAACCCCAAAACAAAACCAACAGCCTGACAAATTAAAGAAACAGTCAGGGAAAAAAAAGAAAGGACACAGTAGGAATCCATGCAAGACTCCACACTGAGGAATAACTGACTGCACAAATATGGATATGGAACTACTGGAGCTGAGGTTTAGTGCAGATTAAAAACTGAACTGTTTGTCATCAGTGCCATACCCTTGGAAAAGCCAAAAAAAGATGTGGGCTAATTAGATACAGTCCAGAAGAAAACAAGAAAAATAATCAGAGGTCTAGAGAACATGATCTGGGAGGAAAATATGAAAGACTTGGTAAAGGTTAGCCTTAAGAAAAAAAGACCAAGGATAAGCACAACAAGTCTTAAAGTTCATGAAAGATTGCTGCAAGGGGAAAAAGGCACTTGTCAGTTCTAGCTGCCCAAAACAGAGAGGTTAAGAAATAATAACAGGCTTAAACTGCAGTAAGAAATATTCAAACTTGATGTTACAAAAATATTAGGGCAAATAGATGGAAACAATGCATAAAGCGTCCAGGCATGAAGCCTCCCTAAGCGGAGAGCTTCAAGAACAGGTTGGATAGCTGTCAGGAATGACAGAGGTATCCTGCCTCAGGGATCTGGAGGGGGAACAAGAGATTTGGGGGTAGTCAGCACCTCTTCTGGGGGAGGTTGACTGAGGAGGAGGACTGGGAAGGGTCCATTGTAAGTGGCCTTAGGAGTGTTGAGTGGGACAGGCAGGGAGGAATGCTAGGATGTTTCTCCCTCCCCCTTCTTCAGACTGCCCCCAAAAACTTCCCTTCCCCTCTGCATAAGGCCTGTTTCCACTTCTCCCCTTGTAGTCCCTTATCTGCAGTAGGTGTCACTGATCATTTTGCACTTCCCCACGCTGCACGCCTGAAGAGCAGGAGGGGGCTGGACTAGTCCAGACTAATCTTGTCCTGAGGAGGTGAAGGATGCAGGACCAGATGAGAGAGCACTGAAAACCCAGGAGGTAGGGCTTGCTGCTCCCAGTGCCATCGGCGGGATGAGGTGGGGAAACGACTATTGCTGCTGCAGAAGGAAGCTCCCTGCATCCAGCACTGCTGGAGGCAACAGGAACGGAGGGATATGCCTGCAGGAGATGGTTTCCCCTTCATGCTTCCTCAGCAGCAACCAGTGCCTGTCTCCTCTGGCCTAAGCAGAGAGAAAGACTGCAAGTCTGGCACCCAAGGCAAACGTCCACATTGCTTGTGCCTTAGAGCATGTTACAGATCCCAGTGTGAGGGGTTTTTCTCACAACAGGCAGTACGGTAGTTGTCAAAGCCAATCTGCATCTCTAGTTTGATCTTAACAAGGTTCTTACTCTGGTTACAGGGACGAAATGTAAACAGAAGATGTCTGGTGACCACAGGAGAGAGAGGATAAACTGAAGACCAGAGAATTGAAAGTTACCTTTGTGTTACTTCTGTTCCATGAAAACCTGCATTTGTGAATAGGATTGCACTACAAGGAAGCACAGTTTTAGGAATAAAACATATTATAAACCTACATATCATCCCTGGATGGCAGAGTAGGGGTCGTTAGGTGTTTATTTGCACAGATAAGTTGTGGGCACATCACTGCCATCAGTCACCACCACCTTTTTCTCTCTGTTCCCATTCTAAATTCAAATTGTACGCTGTGCTCTGCCCTGACAACCAACCACTTCAGGACCTCTGAATTGTGCTTTCTGTTATTTGGGATCAGGATAAAACTGCTCCCCACTGACATGATGGCTTAGACTTAGCATTTCAGCTGGTAAGTGGCAACTGAATCACTTGGAACTGAATGTATATGCTATATACCAGGACCTGCAGCACACTCTTAAAAAAACCCAACTCCAACACTAAATGAAAAGCTAGCCTCTTAAATACTGAACATTAATAATGACTCTGGTGATCAACAGAAACCTTAGGACAAGATTTTCGGCTTGTGTAAATTGGCTGATTTAGATTTTACTGAGAGTAACGGTGCCAGCATATCAACTAAGCAACCTGACCCTATGAGCCCACAGAATCCAATATAAATTATTTACTTTCAAAGACAGACTGGTTCTAAGTGTTTTCCTGGCCTTTTGGGTGTTCACAGATCATTTGTTCAATGGCAGTCTCATGTGCATTGCTAATTATTACTAATAATCATTTTGCATTGCATTAGCAGCTCAGCAGAAATGCACTTGCTAGTACATTAGCCTTCTCTTTCCTTGTATGTTTTTACTGGCAAAAACCATCTCTGAGTATTTATTTTCATTCAGCTGAACATTGGTGATATACACAGAAGGACCAAGAGACGTCATGACACCCTATGTGTAGCAGACTATATTCCTATGGGTCAAATCCTCTTCTAGTGTCAATCAGCATTAAACATCAATGGAGGTGCAATGATTTCACAGATGGAAGAGCCAGGTCAAATAATCTTTGTCCCACGCATCTGCCTTTCGGGCCATGTCCAGAGCACATGGCATAGCGCTGCCACTCCTGCTTCACCTTTGGCACCAGCACCATACGCTTGGTTACCATGCAATTCGTTAGCCTCAACTCCTGCCAGGCCCCCATCTCCTCTGCAAAGATGCTCTCCCTGCATGCTGGGATAAATAAGCACGTTCAGACAAACCCCGGTGCAGCTAGGGAGAAGTGACAAATACTTTCTTGGTGGCAGAAGTGGTCCCATTGTCACAAATCAGAAGGATCATTTCCTGGTTACAGTAGCCTTCAGATACATTGATCCAACTTCAACCCCCAAATAAAGACACTGGGAGTGATATATTGGCTATTCTGTTTCGGTGACTGACCACTGGAGAGCAAGAATGCAGCTCCAAGAGGCGTGACACAAGGGCTTGAAGAGGTTGGCTGTATTTTCTTCCACTTAAAACTGGAAGAGGTGAATAGCTGGTGAAAGTGGGGAGGAGATTGATAGCTTTGGAAACTGCAAGGCTCTCTCCCTATGTGGGACAGCTTTGGTACAGACACTCAGCTTCAAGCCTGACCTTGCCCTCCCTGACCTGTCAGTAACCTCAACCCTGACCTTGGAAGGACCACCCTTCTCCTGGGGGAAGAACAGTGTAGGGAATAGGGGGAAAATCTGAGTGGTGATCAGGTCAAGATTATTTTATTTTCCAGGAGAAGACAGGGCTGTGAGGCATGTAGAAGCTTGATGTCGTTCTCACGCTTTGGTATTCATGGCGCAGCAACCACACGGTGCTCACACAGCATTAGCCCCACACATGGTCTGAGACTGACTACCTCATGACACCTCCGCATGGAGCGCCGTCTTGTCTCCTCTGCTGAGTCCCCATCTTCATTGCACTTTGGATGCCATGACAGCTGTCAGACTGCATCCCTGATGGAATTTTTTAAGTCTCTTCTTCAAAAGTCATCAATATCCAAAACAGGCTCTTTCCAGACCCAAATATTTCAGCAGTATGAGCTCTTGTAGTTGTCTGCTTCCCCTGCAAGGAAATCACCTCCTTCCCTAGGAGCTGCCTCCCCCCTGCTTTCCCTTTCTCATAACCAGCCATCCTTCACCGTCCTGTTTCTGTAAAACGCTCAGCACACATGGCAGCAGAGGGGGAGGGACCGAGGGGCTGGTGGAAGCCACTCAGATTTCACATTTATTTAATAGCCATGGCTGTGCTTGTTTGATTTATCTTCACACATACGTTTGACAGATATGGTCTCATAAAAACTCCACAGAGTAAAAACACCAAAACGGCCTGCAGCCATACTGTGTTAGCATGCAGTCTGGCTCCAGCTCCGGAGCTGAGCAGAGATCAAGCTTGCTGCAGCTGGCAACACCCCTCAGATGGGAAACCTTTGAGTTTGCAATGCCCAAAACGCAGGGTGCTCAAGTGTAGCTGGACCCGAGTGCCCCAGGTGAGGTGTCTGGGCAAAAAATAAAAAAGGTCCTGATTTCCTCTTATCTTGAAATATCCCGCTGCACTTTATATAAATTGCTTTATTCAAATAAACTTACCTTTGAGTGGCTAATCTCATCCTTCCCCTGAATGCTCTGGGAAACAGCAGTGTTCAGAATATCTCAAAAAAGCTATGATTTTTACAGCACTTCCAAAAACCCTCTCCCAAGTCGCAGTAATTAAAGAGTAAGCTTGCTTCATCCTTACCTTGTAAGGGCCTTACGAGCTTGCTGTATTTGTATTACTCCTAACATTCCTTTAAAAAATTAAGGTCTTATTTAATGTCATACTGTTATGGTTCTGATAAATACATTTTCACTGGAGTGGAACTGTGCCTTTGTACAACTTGTGCACAAAGCAGCTACTATATAGTTTGGGATATAGGCTCTACAAAAGCACAACCAACTTTAATATATGCATATTTCACAGTGTTTTTTTTAAAGGGGAGCACACCTGAAACTTTCATTCCCAGCATCAAGAGAGGCAAAGTGAAATAGCTGTAAATGAAGTCACAAGAGTGTTAATGTTGCTCAAAGGTAGAACTCCAGCTGCATTCAGGTGGTGTTTTATTATGCATATAAATAACAACCCCCCGTCTCAGAGCTGGCAGCACAGTCTGGAAGAAGGAGCTCAGGGCCGAGAGTGAAAGACCCTGTGTTCCAACCTGCTGCTGCGGTGGCCGCTTCATTTCTTTATATGTTACTCCCACATATCAAATAACTTAATACTTACCCGCCACACAGACATAGGGTAGATCTTTCACTGTTAACAAAAGCGAATGTGAAGGCCTGTGTATCTGGCTGACAATTATCTTGGCTGGTTAAAATCACTGGAGAAGATTAGTGGGAGAAATTGCGACTGCTCCTCTGTGGGCAGATAAGATACTTGTGGTTCCCCCTCTCATTAGGGACAATTTCCCCCAGCTATAGAAATGTCATCTTTTCTGTTTTAGGTAAATAACTAAGGAAGGTGCAACTAAGGTTTGTAAGCCTCATGTTTTCCTGACTTTGGATAACCTGCTTTTGTTTATGGATATCTCCTCTATCACTGATCTCCTAGCTATGACGCCGGGTCAGTGATCTTGTTGGTGCCATACCTGTGCAGTTTTCATGGTCACACTGAGCACTATCACCCCAGTCACAATCCATAGGTGCAGCTCAGCCTCCGGCAGGGAGTCATTTTCCAAATGTGAGGACTTCTAGGCAGTGGTTCCCTCTCTCATTAGGGACAGTTTTTCCCAGTGATGGAAATGGCATCTTTTTTGTTTTAAGCAAATAACTAAGAAGTTTGCAGACACTCTGCCTTCATGACACACTCACAGGCTCTCCTATTTTCCAAGGACACTAGACAAGGATTGCAGATACTGCTCATCATGGCCTGGATTTTTCTCCCCCTCTTACTCTGTTCCTGGCAGACAATAAACTTAATTCACCTTCATTAGTATTTTCAAGCTGAAGAACATGTTCCCAGATCAAGGGCCAACTTCACACCACAGAATCCTCCTTTTGGGACTCTGCGCCATTTGAAGAATCATAGAATCTTTGGGCTGAAAGGGACCTTTTAAGGTCATCTAGTCCAACCGCCTTGCAATGAGCAGGGACATCTTCAACTATTACAAGAGCTATTGTTGTACATGTTGTTACACACAAGTGTCACACACATTGGGCAGTGTCTGGGTTTGGACACTCAAGCCTTGACCTGTGACAAACCAACAGTGAAGACCCATGGTCTGATGTGACTCCTTTCAGAAACAAGCCAGCCTTTGCCAGAGTCTGGGCATGACTCAGAAAGCTGCAGGCAGTGTGGAAAGGCAGGTCCCTCGAGCGCACAAAATTAAATAGCCACGTATAAGATCTGGCTGTCACAAGAAGGGGGACCATATCTCCTCCATATACATGCAGGAAAGGAGGCCACCCTCACAGTGGAGACACAGCCTGCAATATGTGATGTTTCTACCCTTTGTTTTTCACCATAGATAGCTACAGAGCCACAAGGAAGGTACTGACAAGCAGTCAAGGAATTCAGCTGCTGGTTGCCTATGCAGGACTTGGGAGCTGGAGGGTGAAAGTGATGCATGGAAATTAAGTTAATTTTAAACCGCAGGCAAGAGAAGAGACTTGCTAGCAGTTACTTAAGAGAAGCTGCTGACTGTTTAAATACCATTAAGAAGATTAATGTCGGCCCGCAGAACCACTGAAAAATTAAGGCTGAAAGGGACCTTGAAAGGTCAGACCAGTCCATCCTGCTAACCCAAGGCAGGATCACCTAAACCTCGGCCATCCCTGACAGATGTTGCCTAACTTGATCTTAAAGCTCTTCACTCCCCAGGCAGTCTATTCTTTATTATCCTTGTCATTAGAAAGTTTTTCCTAACATCTAAATTGAGTCTTTCCTGCTGTGACTTAAGCCTTCTTTTTTCTTTTTTTTTCTCTTCCCCATCACAGGCAAGGAGCAAAGATTATGTCCTTTTATGTGCTTAAAGACTTCAGTTCTCTCCTCCTTTGGGTTAGAGAATTTTACTTCTTTCAGGCTTCCCCGATAGGTAATGGTTTCTCGACTTCCGCTCTGTTCTCTCTGCTCTCCGCTGGGCTGGATCCAATTACCCCACATCTCCCCTCAACTTATTTTCCATCACCTCAACACCATGACTCGCATTCAGCTTTTGATCCTTTTTCTGAAGAATTGCTACTTAACCCATCGCTCCCTCCTCTGTACTTGGGAAGTTCACATTGCTGCTCCAGTGTACGACCTTCCACTTATCCTTATTCAACTGCCTCCTGTTCCTTCCAGACCATTTCCCCAATTTGCCCACGTAGTATTTAAATCTAATCCTGCCCAACACCACATCTACAGTTTTATTTCATGCGTAAAATATGATGTCCTTCTGTTTAGCCTTTATAACAAAAGAAAAAAAAATTAAGCTGAACTGAATCAGATGTAGGGTGAAACCCCACTCAAAACCACCTTTCACTTGAAGAAGAAGTTGCTGGCAGTGGCACCCTGGGTGAGGTTATTCAAGTAGGTTTATACCTACTTTCTGCAGGAGTATGTCTTCCAAGCTGGCTTCACGCATCAAACACCAAACTTTGACAACCACAAAATGCTACTGCTGTCAGGCCTCTCCTGCTTCTTATCTCCACCTGACACCTCCCTTTCGTCTTGCTGTGTCTCTGTTCCAGCTGTCTTTGGCCCAGGCACCCTCACTTTCCCCCTCACCCAGCCACCCCTTGCCTCCCCACTGCAGTCACCCCGGCCCAGTCTGCCAGTGGGAAATGCCCGCTGGGACCTTCCCTGGACCGGGGCTCGGGGGAGTGCCACAGAGCAGACAAAAAAAAAATGAGGACGGTAAAAATATCCTGTATTTCCTAGAAGTGCTTAAGTTCGGGGCCTGGGCAATAACGAAGCCCGTAACTCGGCACTCCAGGCAGGCTGGAGGGTTACCGCGCACCTCTACCTGCTCCCGCCCGGCTCCGGCCCCGG
>NW_010527078.1:0-68179 GCF_000687285.1 Phaethon lepturus
TCACCAGTCCTTCTCTGTTTGTAAACAGAGAAGTTGTTGGCTACAAAGGATTCCTGAAAATAGTGCTTAGTATACCCCATCTCCCTGAAGCAGTAAGAATTGTCCTGAGAAAGTGGAGGATATTTTGCTAAGCTCTCATCTTTAAATGTTCAGAGTAAATATTTTTACTCTATTTATTGTGATAGGGTTGCCAGTTACATAAATTAAAGGGCAAATTCAAATATTATTACACCTTGATAGAAGATAAAAAATAAACATGGACCAGAAAACAGAATAGTCGTGATGGAACTAAGTCTGAATAGCTTGGAGATAGAGACGGGCTTTGCAGCTGATATGAAGAGCAGCACGCACAAGCTAAGGATAAGATAGCCGGCTAAGGGAGGAAGTAGCCTGTAGCTGTTACCTCTGAGATTATGCAAGGTTAGTTAAACCAAAATCACAGTAACCCATCAGCATAGTGTAAAATGAAAAGCCTTTTGGGTTTACACAAAAAATAAAATCAGTGCAAAATTCTTATCCTTTTTTCCTTTTTTCTTTTATTTTAATTTTTCTTTCTCTTTCCAATAGCTGGCATCCCAGCTGTGCTATTAGCCCACCTCTCTGCCCACTTTCAGCTGGGCGGGGCTAATTTTTTTTTTTTTTATCCAGAACACCCAAATGTTTGCTGTTTTGCAACTACAGGTGAAGTTCCACACTGCAACACTGACTTCTCATGACCATAAATGTACTTTCACATCCTGTTACCCTTAAAGCACAGGGTGTCACCACCAAGACTGCAGAGGGCTGTAGTTCCTCTCTCGAGCTCTATCTGTACAAGCTGTTCCACATTTTTGCTGTCTATGATAACAGATTTTGAAGGACAACTTTCAGGAGTGCATAATGCCTCCTTTTTCTCCCCTAGATAGTGACCTTTATTTGTAATGTAGTTCTTTCATAGTGTTGATATTTAATTACAAATCTGAATCCCTTCTGGGTGTTATACTATAGAGCAAAATTTAGTTACTCATGTTGACAGTATTAAGAAATAGCTAGATTGGAAGTGCAGTCAAGGGAATTGAGCTCTTCTTTCTCTGTTATTTTGCTTTCCTTTCTATGAGAATTATAATCCTGATTTTTCTTTATTTCAAGATTCATTCTGTAAAAGAGAAAACCTGACTAGACTGGGTAACGAGATTGATCCAATGCTTTCTCAGGTTTAGTCATTCACACTTTATACTGGTATATATTTCTGTGTTGAGCCTTTGATTAAGTGTTAAGATGGAAAGGGACTGATTTAATTTCATATGTAGGTGGTGGTTTTAAATTTGCTGAATCTGAACCTTGCAGCATGTGGCCTCAACTCCTGTGTAGATGTAATTGATATTTGACAGTCATTCATGGCAGGTAGGGTTCCTGGATCCATCCAGCAGTGTGAAATACCAGCTGTTGTTGATTTACTGCCTTGTTACAAGTGTGGGGCTTTGAGGGAGAAGAGGAGGAGGAGGAGAATGGGATGGAGATGGTGGTTCTGTCTTGCGTCTTACCTTGAGTACTATATTATTTGGCTTCTTAGGAGTAGATAATGGCTGGGGGTTTTTTGTTTGTTTGATTTGAGGAGTCCTTTTGAAGGGAAAAAAAATTACAGTTGAGTCAAGCATGACTAAATCATTATTTATAAGTAAAGAAATACTTATAAAGAATATTTGAAGACTTTTTTTAGGCCTAAATTTAAAGCATGACATGAAAATTGGGTATGCAACTAAGGTAGAACGGAGTTAAAAGACAGTAGTAGCAGTAGATACAAATAGATATATTTACACACACTGCTTCAAAACAATTTATAAAAATGAGGGTATCAGCATCTACTGTCTTTAACATCTTATGTGACACTTTTCCTTCACACAGTAGAAAGAAGCTCTGCTCTCAAACTTGGGTCAAAATCAATGTAGACTCTTGTCACATCAGAAATTAATCTCTTGCATTTATATGCAAGTGTGAAATATTCAGAAATGTTTCAAATGTACCTATGTGACTTGGCAACACAAATGGCTGATTTTCAAAAGTAGAATATTTTTTCAAGTTTTCCATTTTATATAAGCTTAAGCATAAACATTAAACAAAAACATGCAATTTTATGATTTAGAGGAAGAACAGATATAGCACAGTTTTACAGACTTGTCAGAAGAACCCCTTACATTCTTCCTTTATAGTTTGGTTTGGACATGCTTCTAATTTGAATGGGATTATCTCCTTGATTTAATTTTTGACAGAAACGGGATATAAGTAGAAGACCAGCTAAGGTAACTTCTTCAGTGTTAGACTATTTTACTTCTGTTTCTTAAGACAGTTTCAGAATACACATTAATTTTTTTTTTTTTTATAAGAGCTGCTTTTCTGTTAAAGGCATAAGGGTTCCAGCTAACTCCTGTTGTTTTTGGCTGGGTTGAGTGTTCACTACTTGCAAAAGGAAATGAATTTATAGCTATCTTTCTGCATTTAAAGTCTATTTCTGCTTACTTCTCCCCCCACCCCCACATGGGGGATTCACTGAGATAGTTTCTGGGTTTATTTCAGTGAAATTATTATTTACCTTGTTTCCTTTTTCCCCTTGATTTTTTTCACAGATCCACATTTATCAGGTGAAGTCTGAGCATGATAGAGATTTTGATCTGCAAAAAACTCAAATGCTTCATTTTGCCAGCTGAATGTCTTTTGCAGCTACATTAAGAGCAGGCTCACTTATGTCACTAGCATGAGAGTCAGCAAATTAGTTCAGAAACTCTATCAATGTGAACTAAACAATGGTGTATGCCTGGGAGCAAAACAGCGTACATGCAAGAGAGCTGCTTCTTAAAAGAGCTCAGTAGATCAGAGAAGTGGCAAATGCATGTCACTTCTCAGAAATGCAGGAACTGATTTTGCTGCAAGGTTTGAAACTTTCAGTTATGTTAGCCTGAGTGTGTAACAGGGAGGAGAGGAGTACTATTCTCTGGCTCCCCTCCCATATTTTAGATTCATGCATATATCATCACTGGACTGGTCTATTTTCCTTATGGCATAGGGTAATAGATAAAAAATAAATGGAGGGAGGGATTAGTCTCCTCGTCTTTAAAGATGTTTTTCCTCTCTCGGGTTCACAAAGTTTCCTGCTGTTTCTCAAGTTCTGTGCCACTTCTGCGTACACCGTGCCATGGTTGTCCCAGTAATATTGTGGACAGTGTAATGTTTCATATACTATGTGCTGAATGATAACAGAAAGAGCTTTAGGTTTCCAAAGTGAATCAGCTCTCTACTAATAGTTTGAGACATTTTATAATTGTAGCTAACGTATTAACTGTATGCGCAAAGACTGACCTCTGAATTTTTTCTTCCCAAAGCCAATGAAACTGTCTTTTCCTCTTGATGACAGTTGCTGTGCAAAGTGAGAGCTCAAACATGTTAATTTTGAACATGTTAATTTAAAAGGCACATGACATATCTGCGGAGAGGCCTATTTTACAATTAAGTCACTATTAATATGAATAAGTGCACACAGCTGTTCTTTCAGTATTTTTTGCAAAATATTTAACCACACTGAAATATATACCCAGTTAGAAACAAAGAATGCAATTTACAGGTTAAAGCTAATAAAAGAAAAACATAGGCATTTATTGTGGAGTTACAGTAAGCCTGCTCACTATAACAGGTTGGCTCTCTCTGCCCTAAGTAAGTATGGAGTGTCACTAGAAGGGAGGACTGCTGGGAATACTAGAAGAATGGCAGAACATTTTGTGAATTCTAAAAACAACATTTTGAGCCTTGCTTTTCCTTTTACGTTGGCAGACGTTAGTTTGCTGAGTAAAGGCAAGAAAACTACCCTGATGTCCTTCCTCTACTGTCTTATATGATGGAGGAAATAGCTGCTTGGAATAAGGCAGCTGAACAAAATCTAGGGAGATTTCTTAAAGCATGAGGCATGGTTCATTATGAATCCTAACTCTGCAGATGAAATTCCTATTGAATTCATGGACTTTTCCTTTGACTTCCTTAGGATTTATCTTGAATTGTGGGTGAAAAGGATGTTTCAAGGGTGACAGCTGTGTTTAATAGCTTTCTCATTCGAATTTTACACCTAGTGAGCCTCAACATAACTTAGAGGGTGTCTGGATACCTGTTTACATAGACTTGACCTGTAGTCTAAGTACAGACATGGTACGTACTGTGTAACGGTTGGCAACTCAGAAGCTTTTGAAGAAGATGCTATTGGAGTAGCTTGCATTTAACAAAACATTGCAATTTCCATGAAACTACTTTTCTCCTAACTATTTCATGGTTTATATAGCAGGTGAAGTGCTGCATAGGTGTGGGGTTTTTTCAGGGGAGGGTTTTTTGGTATTATGAGAAAACACTTGTTGATCACGTAGCTCTGTAGAATAGCAAGCAACCACAGGAGAGTGTGTCTAGTAGAATTAAGTTTTTGACTCTTTCTCACTTATATAGAGTTATCATTAGATGTGCGTGATGAGAAATTGCACTGCAGGACACCTCTCATGAAAATTCAGATATCTGGCAGGTGATTCACAGATAGCTGTAAGCATAAGTGATTTGAAAACAGCAGGCAAACTTCCCGTACGGCAATTTGCTGAGCAAATTTGTTGAGAACAAGCTCCTATTAGAATTGTTTAAAGGTGCTGAGAATTTATCAAGGACTTTCGTGATGTTGTTTTAAGTCATGATTAATAAGACCATGGTTTTAAAAGAGCATACAAAATTTTATACGATCAAGGCAAGGTGCTCATTAGTAAATGAAAATGAGAAAAGAAATATGAATGTATCCTTTCTCATAGTTCTGACATGTTCACTTTGGATAGAATGCAAATGAATATAATACTGATGCAAATTATACTAGCTTTGCTGCCAGGTGGAAAAAGTCGCCTTGAAATCCAATGAGGTATTTATTAGTCCTGAGATGAAGTCCCTTAGTTTTGAACGAGTATTTGTCAGTGACTGATACAACCTCAACCGAGTCCTCCAGGGTGCATTTTTTCATATGATAGATGCACAGAGACCAACCTCTAACTGTTTTTTCTTTATTTAAATGTGCAATCAACAATGTCTTGTTTGTGATGCTAATGTAGACCTGTCTTTGAGCCAACACTTACGTAGAGTTAAATACTGAAGGGTCAAAGCAACACCTTCCACATAGCAAGATTGCCTAGTTAAGTTTTGTTGTACCTGAAAAAAGAAATGTCTACCTGTCTGATGAAAATAACAGGAAATTTGCAAATAACTAGCACAATGCAAATTAAAATTACTGGATGAATTGCTGAAGAAATAAGATTCTGTTGTCATTTTTATTCTAATCCTATGTTAAATGACAGCATCAATGGATTATTAATTTTTTATAATGAGAATACCAGCACATATCAAAGCATTTAACTAAACAATTCAGTTAATGGATTAGTTGTTTCTGTCCCTGATGTCAAACATACGAACAGATTACCTGTTTTGCATTTAATATATTGTGACATGTTTTTTTGAGAAGAAAAAAATTAAAGTATAAAAAAACCTTGAGTCTATTGCCTTCAAGATTTTGAATAGGATGCAAGTACAGCAACATGTATGTTTTAATGACTTACACAGCAGTAAAGGTGTCAAACCTTGCAAATCTAACAACAACAAAACATGTCTCCACAAAGATGACAGAATTCAGTCTCCAGTTCCAGATGAGATCTTAAGCTCTGGCTGAAGGAACAAAAAGTTTGAATGACAAATCAAAGAAAGCCATATTTAAAACAAAAGAGGAAATTGTAGGTAAGCAGATAGGCTATAGAGAAAAGCCATATTCTAATGAACCAAAACACATATGATTGAAGAGGGCGGATAAAGGAAGATTACAACAGAAGAGGGGAGCGGGTCAAATGCAGTGAGTTACGTGAGGCCTGAGGAAAGAGATCTAAAAAATATAGTGCCAACATCATATGGGGTACTTTCAAATGAGAGAACTACAAGAGAATAAGAAGCTTTTGATGTGGAGGTACTAGCAGATGTTCTTTGTGAAAGACAATGATTACACAGTGTGCAAAGAGAGATCGAAACGGAGCCCCATAGAGTGCTGACGAATGTCACCAGTGACTTGATGCATATAGCACTAGAAATAGTCAGTGCTAGCAGCATAGACTTCTTTCCATTAGAAATAGGAGATGAGGAGTAGCTTCCTTGTTCTTCTCCTCTCCCTGTTTCCTCTTGCCACTGTATAGGACATTAAAAGAAACAGAGTTAAGTCAGTCCATACTCCAAAAGCTGGAAAAGCAGCACTTAAAATGCCTCAAAGTAACACAAAGGACTGTCAAAACACAATTCTCAACATACATCAGAATTTGTTTGAGATCATAAGATAGGTCACTTTGAAAGAGATGCAGCTGTGTTGCATGAGCAAAGCAAGTTTCACAGGAAGGGCAATTCTTGTGTTTGCCAGCTTCACTGAAGACATTTTCAAAGCAAATAAGAGGAACATAATGTAATGCGTTGAATTGCAGGTGTAAGGTGTATTATAAAAGGCTTTTTTGTCAGTATCTCCCAGCACAGTAGAGAGCAGTAAATAACTGCTCTGTCTCTAGCATTTATGACTCAGTATAGCCAGGCAAGTGCTCTGTGTTCTACAACGCAGTTACTGGTTGCAGTTGCAAGGGGAAAAAGAATCAATGACTAAGCTTAAAAAAAAATAAAGTATTTCGAAGGCAGCTACCATCTGGTACCCAGGTATCAGAATACCACATAGAATACAGTGGGCTTAGTGATTTTTCTCAAATGTTCTTTATGAGAATAGTGGGGTAGAAAAATCTATGAAAATAGCTCTGATAATTGGAAGTAAGCTTGGATTGTTGTATATTCAAAGTTTTCTTAAGATAATTTTTTCTTGGCTTCATTGCCACCAATGTATTCTACAGTTATTCTCAGTTTCTGGAGTGGATTCTTTATCTTCTGGTCCTCTTCTTGGTGAAAAACTTAGTCTGCGCATCTTCATTTTTTTTTAATTCACTTTTATGTGACTTTCTGTATGAGAAAGGAAGAGGCTTCCTTTGTATTTACAATTAATGTTAGTTAATTAGAAACGAAATGTTGTACACTGTAGATTCCCCATTGGACTCTGTGAGGAAACATCTTTAAACATGGGAAACAATGTGAAAATGGCGGTGAAACGGTTTTCAGTCAAGAAAAGAGCACTTCAGCTCCTCATGGGGAAGATTCTGTTGATCTTGCCTAGTAGGTGACACCTGGCTGACGTCTATGGATTGTGATTTAATTCTGTCTTCACATGCTCTAAAACAAGCTGATCAAGAAAAGTGTTTTTCAATACTGGCTCTAGTACTGTTATGCCCAGTGCACTGAGCTAAGCAATCATGTAGTTAGTCATGTGTTGGCAGAGGGCAATTCTGTTTTATTTCACTATTGATCATTAAATCCCTCTCAGCACTGACTGCTTTCCAGTAATACATCTGATAGCCTGACTGATACGTGCCACGTGTGGTTCATGCTCTCTCCCCCTTCTTTCCCAAGGGGAGAACAGCATTTAGTTTGTCTTCTCATAGGTATGAAGCATCTTTCCATCCAGATTCTGAGCACAAAATATTTTACAGATGTCATAACCTGTTACAGATGTCATTCACCCTTTATGGGGTTGGGGGAAGAGGCAGTGAGGTCATGTGAATGGTCTAATCCTACAGTTAGCAGCTCAGTGGCAATTTTGAGAAGACAAGTTAATTTGTTTGCAGCTTTCTGCGATAGCCACTGACCAATGGCATTCTTACATCTCTGACTTTGGCTGCCCTTGCAAAGAGATGTCCTGAAAACTGCTATTGTTTTGGCACTAATAGCAGCTATGGAAGAAATCTCTTCTGGATGTGCAATTGATCTGTAATAGAGGGACACCAGAGGATGTCCACGCAGGAGCTTTCAATGCTGCTAGTGTTGTTGCAGTCAAATATAGACTTGAAAATTTCTGAGATGTGTAAGGTCACTGCATGAAAGATGATGATGATTACCATTCACATGCCATCAAAGTGTGATCACAACAATTACAGTAAAAACACATGAACTAAACACAGATCTATGCTGAACTTATGCTGAACATTTTCCTTGTATCCAAGCTACCTTTTCCTTTCAAGATAACAGAAAACTTAAATAACACAGAAAGAATCATGGATAGCCAAAAGAGAGTTCTCCTTCAAAGTCAGCTTAAAGGCATGTAAGCAGAAGTACTTCTTATCTTGAAGTGTTTTCTAGATGATATTCACAGCAAAATGAATGGGGAAAGCTGCAGCTATGTGATGTGTTGAAGATGTTAAGTACTGATGAAGACAAAAAGTTGCTTAAAGCTTTATTTCAGTTTAGTGTAAATATATGTATAGAGAGAATGTATGCGTGCGAGGGAGATTTTTGGTGAGGCATGTAAAGTACATGTCTAGGTTTAATTACAAAATGCCTAGAATGAAAGGCTGAAACTTCAGCATTTGGACAATAGTATTTCTTTTTGAATTTGTTATATTGTTGCCTTCTGGACAGTTTAAAGTGACAAGAGACTATGGGAATTTTATCAAAATACTACACTTTCATTTTGTAGGCATCCACATGAGTTTTTTTTAAGTGCCTTGGTACCTCCAAGTAATCTTGATTTTGAATTTGGGGCATTGCTAGATTTTTTGGGTTTTTTTACTTACTTACATGCAAACAAAATGTCTTTCTGAGAGAGATACACATTTTTAAGTTGTTTTGCTACTGAAAATTGGGAAGGGGTAAGATGGAGGTGAAAAGTGACACAAGAATACTGAATATTAACTAATTTCTTCGCTGAACACCATAACTAACTCAACAGATACATAATTCAAGAAGAGCATTAGGACTTCTCTGACTAATTGTACTGGCCACAAGCTGGTACAATTGAAAATTGAGATACTAAACTTATAGCTCAGGTTACAAAACCTGTAGCTCTGAGCTAATAAGGGTGGATCTCCCATTGTTGTGAAAAAGATAATTCATCAGAAACAACATTAATATAGTCAAGTTCTTGTCTATGGCCTGCTTAAGTGGCAACAGAGCTTCCCCTTCTGTCACTGCTCATGCAAGTAATTTTACTTGTTTATGCAGTATCTTTCATTACCTTGACTTACATGATTATAAGAAAATTCATTCTCAAGTTGCAAATGCATCTCATGTAGATGACAGGAAGGTTGCATTAAATTTATTAAATTATTAAATTTCTCTGTATAAGCTTGATAACCCCATTTTGTGATCTAAAATGTCTGAAGATACAGAAGTCTCCAATGTATAGTTTAGTATAGGTGTATAGCTCAGTATGAGATTGGTAGCTTCTTGTTCATACAGGGTTCAATTTGTCTCTGGCAAGGTAAATTTTCATATGAGATTTCTATTGTTTACTGCTTTTGAGCAAATTCAGAGTTTTATACTGCAACAGCAAGCTTTTCTGTAGAATATATTTCAGCACTTTGGGATACTCATAGCAAGAGAAAAATAGTTGTGGAAGCCAAGGAGTCTCTGAGCATCAAAAAATTTGGTTAGAATTCGCTTCATGCTCCCGGTGAATGATCTGCTCAGTTCCAGCTAAGCTAGGCTTATTTTCTCAGACTTACTTGTATTATCTACTTGGAAATTAAGCAAGCTTCTGCCCTTCTTTCCTTGAATGTTTCAGACAGTTCAGCTAAGTTGTTTATACTCATTTACATTTTATGTGTCAGGCTGCATGTCATAAAATGTAATAAAATTTAACAGAAGTGACAGAAAACACCACATGGTGCTTAAAATTTAAAGCATAATACATTCATTTTACTGTCTGATACTTATGATCAATTTTGATATTGCAGTAATTTGGAAATGCAGATGTGAAGAAGGGAGTGAGATAATTATGAAATATTGACTTGTGTCATGTGGGTTTACTTGGTTCTTTCTCCATAGTTACAGCCTCTTATAATAACAAGAAGTTAGTATAGCATCTTATAATTACTGCAAGTTACTGGTTTCTTATTAATATCAATTTGTGATAGTTACATTAATGTTGTAAGTTTAAAAAAAAAAAAAGGATAAATTGTTGGAACTCAAAACTGTAATGGAATACTTATGTATTTGGCTTTTGCCCTATCTGTGTTCTGAAACAACACCTTGTGACCTATAAATGTGAAGTTTGCAAATAACCTAGTTAGGGAAATGCGACTGAGTATAGGATTGTGGTGGAGATATGGGTACCCTGAGACAGCTGTTTTTTCCTTAAAATGTGATACAAAGTATGTTTAGCAATTAATTAAAGGGAGAACTACAACCTTGCTGGTGGTGTGGGTATTTTACTGTAGAAGGAAGAAGGGTAAGCAGATGCGTAAATATTTTACATGAGTTGAGCTGGATTAGACACACTCAGGGGGCAAGTGTAAGAAGGGCAATGAAGAAGAGACCTACGATTCCTCTTGTGGAACCTATCAAGGCAGTTAATTAGTGAGGCTGTATTTATCCTGTCATCAAACATGTGATATGTTTGGCAGCCCAAGTATGTGCTGGAGGCCTAGGTGATGATCTTATTCTATAGATCTGTATGCTGATAGACTTTTCCCAATGGACATATCTCTAGGCTTTTGCTATATGCCTCATTTACATTAATTAACCTTTTAATGTCACCTACCCATAGCTAAGAGAAAGTGTATTTTTACCATATCCCTTAATTCAGCAAATACATGGGATTTTCTGCATAGGACTGAATGTAAAGAAATGGACTAGCTCAAAGATACAAAAGGAGCAGAAATAAAATACTACTGAAAAAAAGACATTCATTGGTCATTTAAAAGAATAACAAATCTTTACAGGGAGAGGAAAATAAGATAAACCAAAGCAGTGTGATAATCAAGTTCTTAAAGTTTTGTCTCTTTCACCATATTTTTTCTTCTCTTCTTTAATGTTCTGATAGACTTTCAGTGGTTTCCAGTCTGACAGATTTCAAACGGTGGTGCTTCAACCCCAATTACTATTCTGGGGTTATTTCTTCCCTGCTCTTATGGTATGATCTCATATCAACTTGATCATTCATTATTGTATCTTAAAAGCTGATAAAGATTAATTTTCAAGATGAACAGTTTAGGTCAAGATGACCTAAGCTACCTATCACAACTGTAGAACAGTAGTTCTGCATTTCTAAGACATGAATAATGTAAAAAAATTACAACGTCAAAAATGAATGTGTTTATTGAATTAATTTAATCATCTTCTTTCTCTGTAGTCGCTTATACAGAAAGATTTGACAGTGGTGTAGGTTTCCTGAAATCAACCAGTTTTCCTACCAATATTATTAATGCAGGCCTAAATTCTTTATTATCACTGGTAAACAGCCTTCTCTTACCTTCTCTAGGCATCTACCATCACTTAATGCTAATTAATTTGTTTATCTGTTGGCATGGACCATAAACTTCAGTTGGCAACACGAGAGTTAATGACATCCTTTCAAAAGAATCCTATTCCCTCAAGTCTTTATGTCTCCATGTTTCTTTGCAATATGATCATTTGACCAACTTTAGACATAAGGGTTAAGCAAATGCGATGTTCAGAGTTCAGTACGTATTACAACAGGAAGTAAAAACAATGGTCATGTTCATATAAGATGCTGCCTAAAAGGAAGGCATGAAATTGAACAGTTTGGCATTTGGGCATGTTTTAAGGAATCTCTAATAAGAACTTTTCTAAGAAGCTGTTGGTTATCAATGGCTATAAAAGGTAACTGTAAGTCATAATTATGACACACAACTAAAAAGATTATTAGCAGCAAAAGCTATTTATACTAAGCATTGATATAAACCTCATTTAGGATATTGTGCTCAGTGTTGGTCACTTACATAATAAAATTAAAGAAAAATGAGAAATAAAAAGGATGACAACAAATGAGAAGAAGGGCTGCCAACAATGATTACACCAATGAAAGTCTGAACGATTCTTCAGAGAAAAGACTAGTAAATTGAAAGCTGAAAGAGGAATATGAGTATTCCTTTAATAGATTAATTTAATTTGATAATGTCATAGAATGATAGAATACCATGTTGGAAGGGACCTCAAGGATCATCTGGTTGAACCTTTCTTGTACGGTTGGACTAGAAGTTAGAATTTAATCACTAGAAGAAAAGAATTCTAGAACAGTCTTCCAAGCCAAAATTGGAACAAGAAACCCCAATTGCTTCATAACTGAATTTGACATTTTTGTGTGAGAGGATGGGAGTGAACCTGGCCTTAGAAATATAAGTTTGTCATGCAATGATTTCAACATTCAATATGTATTTTGAAAAGAATTGCTGCTTTGAGGACAATAAGAAGAAAAATCTTTATCGTTGTGCCCTGTTAATTTTATGGAGGGTTTTGTTCTTTTTCTGACCTTTTGAGACTAATTTGAGCTAGGTTGTGGACAGGGTATGGTACTGCTTTTCACCATGTAAAGACATTTTCCGTGTGTTTGGTGTGGATGTTGTGTTTAAATGGCCATTGTTTACCAGTCAAGAGTGAATCTTCTCTTATGTTGACAGGGACTGCTATTGGGAAGTCTTTCGGAAGCTTTTACCTGGATAATTTGGCCACTCTGCACAATTAAGAAGCTGGTAGTCTACTTGACTTCTGTAACTGTCTTGCAGCAGCATGCTGCACATTTTTGAGACTTCTGCAGCTCACAGTCAGAGGCTTTCAGTTTCTTCTAGCATACCTGAGGCTGATTTACAGTAAGCGCAGGTGTGGAGGGGGGAACAGGAATGGTTTGAGAACAGCAGGAAATGCACTAAGTCCATTTTGTGCAAGCAGCAAACAGCAGGTTTGCCAGTGGTAATATGATATAGTCAGTCTCATGTTCCCAATCATGTTTATATTTTGAGAAAGCACAAGAAAAGAATAACAAAGCATGATGAAATTACACAGGGTCAAATGTGAAAGTAGCAAACCAACGGCAGAATAAAATCTTACACAAGTCTAAATTTGATCTGAGAAATCACAGTAAGTGTCCGAGTACTTTTCATCTCAAAGCCCTCAGAATTTATACTCCAAGCTTTTTCCGTGGACTTTTTTCTGACAAATTAATTAAACAACTTTTTCAAATGTGCTTGAAAAGTTTTTATTTTACAGTAACTATTTTGATATCAGATTATCTTTTTGCCAATCTTGATTACCAGAGTTCAGTTCAGTTTTATGTTTGGCTTAATGTTAAAATATGTTCAGAAAACCATTTGAGCAACCTGTGTCAAGAAGCAGTCCGCTAGTTAGAAAGGGAAATGTGCTTACTATCAATAGGAATAACACGCATGCTTACTGTGGCATCATAATGTATAATCTGCTCTGCAAAGAAGTTAGAAGCCAGCCTTTGGCAGCTTTCTTAAACCTTTGTTTTAAACATAAGCTATGAAAAGTTGCAAGAAGGTTCAAGTGCTGTTACTATGACAAGCTGTTTCACCAACTATACTTGGAGCAGCTTTAGTACAGCAGCTGCCTGAAGTCAGAGCTGGCACACAGCGATCGGCGCAGGATCCCCATGGCTTCCATAGAAAATGAATGGAACACAGCACCAATAGGAGTCTTTAATACACCTTTCTCTCAAAAGCTACCGTTTCTAAGTACTGGACTTTGAAGTTTTTCAAACTGAGAAGTCTCCAGAAGATTACTTAAAGCCATTCAATTTCTGAATAAGGATTTTTTTTTTAGGATATTTTTGTTGAGAGGCTTATTAAAATTGTTAATCTTGATAACTTGTCTTTTTACTTTGATTAAATTATGTTTGAATTTATATTAGTATATTTTTCCCACTAGTTATGAACAAGGAGCAGGCTTTAAGGTAACTTGTGACTCAGTCCAAAGAGTTTAATTTAGGTATAAAAAGCAGGCAATGAATTTGGTTTATAACAGAAGATTCATTGAATACTAGCTTTCAAAAACTTAACGCTCATTGCCAGCTATTTGCTCCAATGTGATTAAAAAGCTGGGCAAATAATGCAGTTTTTCTTTGAATGCTTCTCTGAAGTTTTAAAACAGTTGTCATCTCCTATATTCATATCCCTGTGCAAGTTTTCTGGTTGAAATTAATTCCTCTGCGTGAGAGCACAAGATCTGTGCACAATGTTATCTTATTTTGGTACCAATGTCTTTGGGGGATCCTGTATCTTTTTGTATGCAGTAACTAAAACATAGTGTTCCTTTCTTGACTGACAAGTAGTCACTTGATAACTTTACAGTGTTTTTAATAAGAAAATAAGATCTATTCTCAGTGTTTGTTACTGAATAGTAAGCAAGAGTATGTGATTTCTGACAGAGGTATTTGCCAGTACACACTTTTAGAACCGGTGAATCTTTTTGAGGTTGAATTTTGGTGTCAATTTTAGTATATTTGGGTATTTAATCCTCTAAAGTATCTAGACTGAAGTTTCAAAGCTTTTGTAGTAGTTTCCAAACATGCCAAGTACACAATTTTTAATAAATTTGAGTTTGTGTTAGTTTGGTTTGTGGAAATTTTAAGGGGGATTTGGGGTAGTATCAGCCAGGAACATTATATTTCTATGCATCTTCTGAATTTTTGGATCACATCACATATTACAAGACTTGGAGTACATACAGTTTTAGCATTGGTTTGTGGAAGAGTATATAATATTTTTAATAAAATCTTAAACAATTTTCTCAGTAAATCTGAAGTACAGAAATCATAGTGAGAAAACAGTGCAGCTATAATTCTGTGTCAGCCTGTTTTTTCCCAAATGAGATGAAACCCTTGAATTAAACTGAAGCTTCCCTCTTACCAATATCTTCTGTTTCCCTGGAAGAAACATGGATTCGTCTTATTTGAAGGTAAAAAAAAAAGGAAGCAAAATTAACTTACAAAAGGTTATGTAGGAAGTCTGATACACTGCTGGGAACAGGACTTTGAAGACTGAGGTACATGACACATGTTTAATCCAGTAGACCATACTGCCTTGTGCAAATTGCTTAAAATCTCTTTACTTAGCTAGACCAACTGTAAAATCCAGCTAATAAAGTTTAACCACCCTTGTAAAGTGCTTTGAGGTCTACATATGAATAAGCACTATGTGAATGCAAAGCAAAGAGGCTGCTTTTTTTCTTCCCTTGAGAGGTAAGTAGGAAGGAAGATCTGAGAGATTTATTTGGGAAATGCTGTGACCCAGGGAGTCGTTATTGACTATGAAGATGGAAGATGTGGATTTTCATCTTGAGTCTGATGCTTTGGAGTGTTTTGTACTGGGAGGAGAGCTGTCCTGACTGCACATGTAGATATTTTCAGATGAAACTGCTTTTTTTTTTAGTTATGGGTGAACAGAACAGCAACTCTAGAGTTTGGCCAGCATTACTCATTCCTTCTGGAATTTAATACCCTCTGTTATAGATTTCCAAAGTTTTTCCTGTATTTAGTACAGAAGAAAAATTTAAATAAAGGCAACTTTTAAAATTTGAGAGCTTCACTTGCTTAGAAAGCATTGTTTAAAAGCAAATCAGTGTTGCTGCCTACCAGTAAGGACATTTCCTCGCCTGTCACATCATGCAAAACATCTGAGCACTGAAAACAAGGAAATGAAAAATTAGCATCTCCAGAAATTGTACACTAGGCACACAATGAATTATTCCTATTAAATACCAATTATTACATATTCATCATACTCAGGAGAGTTACCTGAAAGGTTGCTCTTTATTTTGGGTCAGGTGTAATGTAATGTGTTGTGGTAAATGGTATGTTATTTTGACTGAAAAGATTAAAAGATGTCCCCAAAACGGATACTGAAAACCTAGATAATCTTCAGGTAAGCTCTTACCTCAAATTTAACAATACATTTCTTCTACCTAAATGAAAATATTTCATTTCCTCTCCTCGTGTCTGTTTATACTCTTCCACTTACTCCATTACAATAAGCACATCTTGTCCATGTGCATCAGAATACCACCTTCATCTCTCAGCATGTTGCTTAAAGAAAGCAGTGAATGGTAGTATGTTAATAAGATTAAAAATTCCATTACATCATTTACTTCTTTTTCCAAATGCATAAGCAGATTATACACAGGACCATGGGAAATAGAGGCTATCCTGTTGGTAAGATTTGTTGAATTCATTAAGATGTGTCACTTGTAGTATGTGTAATAACAGAAAACAGGAATTTTCTGGGGTTTTTTAGTTCCAATTTGTGAATGTTAGTAATAGATTTTTGCCTCCTTATTTCTAACTGTATTGGGCTTGCATAAAGAAAGGGCTTGTATGGAAATTTCAGCAACTAAAAGCCCAAGAGAATAATAATTTTTGCATACTCTGCAATAGAGAACACGGTTCATAATATGCCTATCTGCTTATGCAGATAACTCGTACACTAATCTAATTGAAAATCTTGATCTGCTTCTAAACAAAATATCAGCAAAGCAGTAATTACACCAGTGAATTCAGTAAAATTTCTGTAACCAGAGCGGAGCACCATGACATTTTAAAGCTGTACTAAGCTTTAAGTAATGTGTGACATTGAGAATAATTTTGAAAGAAGTATCTCTTGTCATTCATTAGACAAGAGAAAAGAGATTTAGGCAACTTTACAGAAAGGATTGATTCTTATGTTTCTTCTGTCAAAGTATTGACCAAGCAAACATTACAGAAAATGCCCATACAAATTTTTTTGTGAGTACCTCTGTATGTATGCATGGCTATAAGGCCTCTTTGATAAAGGAGTCTTACGTTTCCCAAACAGCTACTTAAAATATAGTGAGGTTATGTTTCTAGTTAGTGTGGCTTTAGTATATATATATATGGAAAGTCATTCAAAATCTATGTGCGAGATCTCTATCTTCTATTCTGAGGCATTTAAAGGCAGCTTATAGCCATTGAGCTTTATCGCTGACCTCGTATTTGTAATAAAATAGGAAAAAAAAATAATTGCTACTTATTAATTGATGATGGTTCACAGTTCTGATGCTGCATGTTATTGACTGTAGTTTCAATCTCTTACGTTAGAAGCTACTATATGCTTTGCGATGTAAGCACTCCTGCAAGCCATTCAGTTGGTATATCTTCATAGACAATCTCATATAACTTATAGGGAGTTCAGGGAATGCTGATAGCATCACCATTAGCTACCAGTCGAGGATCCTGGTCCTTGGCCATACATAAAGTTGTTCAAATGGTAGGTGAAGCTGGTTTGTCAAATACTGGTTTTGCAATCACCAAGTTATTTGTAGTTGTCTGGGTCCTGTTCCTCGGTAAACTGTAGTGTTAGTGAAATAATGAAGAAAATTATCCCCCCGATGGCAACATTATTGATTTTGTGCATTATTCAGAAACGGGACATTGGCATGGCTGTCTGACTGCTTCTCTTATGCAGTGGAATATTCCCTCTACTGAACAGTTTTAATGCTTCCATTTACCTTAGTTCCCATTTCTCGGGGTTTTTGTTCAATTTGTCTTCAGTGCCTCGTGCCACTAAAGTGCAAGCAAACTCTTCCTAGTGTTTAACAGGCAATTTTCATTCCTTGGATAAACAGCAAAGCAATGTTTTATTCCCTTGTGGGCTAGTATCTACTAAAACTGGTTTTAGTTTATAAATTCTATTAGTTATTCCTCGGCATTTTGTGTTCATTTTTCTGGTGCCTTCTCTGGCCATAGAAAATCCTCACTGAAAATTTTCCTTTGTACTTGATGGTTCCTTTAGTGTCATGGCTTGACCACATGTCGTCTGTCTTGCTCACTTTTTCCATTTGGGATTCTTTCTCTCATTAACATGCCCAAGGAAGTGCCTCTAGAGATTTTTTGCTTTAGAGGCTTTTACCAAAATAAAAGGCAGGTGCCTGATACCTGCTTTAAAGGATCAGTATGAGATCAGTACACTGTTTTGGAGGTAGAAACACAAAATCAATAAATGAAAACCTGATTAGCGCAATAACCTAGAGACCATGGTTCACTAAGGATGGGGTTTATATGACAATACTGTAGTCCTCACATCTGAGAATTAATCCAGCACTTTGTATATCTCATCCCAAAGAAAATGTGGACTTCTGATTGGGTAACTGACACCAATAGTCAATTAACTACACAGACTACGTTTTCACTGACTGTTAAGAGAACTAGTGACTTCAGGCTCTGATGTAGACCTGCACTGTACACCTAATGTCAAGTGGCATCAATCTCTTACTCTTTAAGATGTTTCACTGTCTTAAAACTGATTAGTTTTCTGCCCACCTGCCCCAGTTATGAAGAATCTGATTTTCATATGACTTGTCGCAGTGTAAACTGAGTTCTGTAACTTGAAGTTGATGGACCTTTAAACACCCTGTCATTTGAGAGTTATCCTGTGCCTACAGATGGTACTGTAAAGAAACTGAATGCTGTACATGATTGTGTAGACAGTATCTGCTACTTATTCTGTTTCCTTAATTCTTCCACTCTAATTGTGAAATATAATCCTATTTTAATCTTCCTTTCCAGTTTTACAGACATAGTTCCATGTACAGTCTATATGATATCAATTACTGTTTTATCACTATTAAGCAAGATTTGGTCTTTTATTTTAAAAAAGGTAAAACTAGATATAGAATTGCAAACAACATTGGAAACTGTTATTCTAATTGTTGCTGGAAATGTGTCACCATTTGCTAGTTTCTTCTTTTTTTAAGAGTGAAAACACATGAAAGTAATTGTTCTGCTTTGTGGAACACTGATGGGAGAAAAAGATTGTGCTTGGCAGATATTTTGTGCTATCCATTGCTTTATGTCACAATGTTAAGTCACTGAATAAGACTATTGTAGCTACTACTGCCCTTTTTAAAGATAAACCCTTTCACTATAATTTTGCTGTAATACAATATTGTTGGGAAATGCAGTATGCTTTACCTTCATGAGAAAACCTCTCTAATTGGAATCATTGGACCTTGACTTACTTGTCACAGCTATATTCAGGGTGAAGGGTGAAATCCTTGAGAAGTCTGATCATGAAAATTAGACCATGACTTCGCTGAATAAAAACATTATAAGAGGACGCATTTATATGCAAGATCTTTCTGCCTGAATATTATGTTTTTTCTCCTAATATGTGAGGAGAACAATGGGTGATGGGGGGAAAGAGACACAGCCTTGATGGCATTTGAACAGTCTGACTTGTTACAATAGACGAATTAAAATACAGAAAAAAAAATAAACAACTGCTCTTGTTTCTTGGGCTGGGAGAGTTAATAAAAATCTCAATCTTAAACTTGGGAACAGGTGGGGGGATTGAAGCTAAAGCCATTGAGATTAATGAGAATTAGTCATGCATTCTGATTGTTCAGATATTGGATGAGGGACCTGCAAGGCAAGTGCTTTTCCTAAGCTCCTAAAGTCTGGATAATAAATAGAAACAAATGATTTTCTAGTGATTAGTAGACATGTATATAGTGATTTCATAACAGAAAAACAAGACAATCCTTATCTACTAAGACTTTACACTGCAGTGTAACAAAACCATAGCTGAGCCACTCTCTTCTCTATCTAATATTATTATTGCTATTATTATTATTTAGGAATAATGGGAGCTAGTTGTTAATATTTTCCTAAAATATGAATGAATAAAAAGAAAATGAGCTCAATGAGAAGGGTATGGGTTACACTGTATTGTGTTTGTGGGTAAGAAAGCACAGTTGTTGTTGGTTAGCACAGGAAATGGAGAAAGGCTCAGAGTTAGCTTTGCATGCTTCAGAGGCATCCTCTAGGTTGGCACTCACGCAAAGTAACGAATGTCATGAAAAATGCAAAACATATATCATGTTGATTTAATAGCACCAATAAATTAAGGAACCTCTAGTACGCAGGAGATCTATTGAAGATGGTGGGAAACCTCCCCAAAATTAGCTGGTCAATTATTTAACGTATTGGTATTCCCAGAAAAAAATAAAATCATTCGATCTAAAATGATCTTTAGGTTATGTTCCTACGATTATTGGCTTGAATAACTCTCATCAAAAGCGTTCCAAGCATTGATCAGCCAACTTTTTATGTTGGGCTAAGGCTCTTAACTCAGATCTTTAATTTTACAGACTTGTCTCAGTAACTTGTACGTATCCAACTCTTAAGAATTCTAGTATCAGTAATAATTATAATGTAAAACAGTAAGATCATTATTTTATAAGGATATATTTTGTTGGTTTCTAGGAGGCTTAGGTGACTGGTTAGTGCAAAGCTAAATAAAATACGTACTGTGACAGAATGAGTTTACATTACATCGTGCTCAGAAGGTTGATCTTGAAGACCAGCTCTCAATGAAACAAGAATAACTGTTATCTCATTTAAGTAGACACTGTATTATACGCTGCTAGCCTTCTTGTCACTCTTGCTTGCATGTAATGGAGATCACTAGAAAGTGAGCATTGACTTTCTAATGAGTGGCTCTAAAAAGCTTGTTTAGGCTACCAAATTATTATTACTGAGATAAAGAGTAGTGGTAAATGAGGACAAAAATAAATTAGTAAAACTCAAACAAAAATGCATGACTCGTTACTTGTTGAAAATGTACCGAAAACCTTTGCTGATGCAATATGCAGCTCTCATATTCTTAAGTAGAGGTTTTTATGACAGAGACGAAGGAAATAGAAAAACATAAAATCAAGAAGAAATTACTAGAGATTAAATAGTTTTTATTGCCAAATCAGCAACACACAGCTAATGGAAAATATTTTCTACAGACAGATGTGATAGTCAGCTATCCCAGGAGCATAAGTATGAAGTATCAGTTAAGATTCTTTTTTTATACATTTGCATATAAATATAAACATCATTAGTAGGGGCTAATTGCCCTGTAGGAACTAAAATGTGAGCATTAGCATCTTCAGGGTTGCTGGTTTTTTGTTGTTGTTGTTTTGGGGTGTGTGTGTTTTGTTTTGGTTTTTTTTATTACTATCTCTATCACCCATCATGTTTGGTACTGCATGGCTGCAACAGATAATTACCACCATTAAGAATCTCAATCACAAAATCAAAACCATTTGGAATGGCTTCCAGGGCCACCCAGCACAGTAAGTAACCACAGAAAATGACTATATTAGTAGTTTTGCTCATGCATATTCATAAGGGCACTTGATTTGACTTTCATAGTAGGGGGCTTGTAAAAGCTCATCCACAGATTAGCCCCTACAGAAGACTGAACATCAAAGGTAAGAAGATAGCATACATCATAAAAATCTTTCTAAAAAACAATGCATAATGCAAAGAGTTATGTATTGTAGCTCCTCAGAAGAAAAATACTTCTGTAAGAAATGGGATTTCCAGTAGTTAGCTTTTTCAGTTGTCCTATTGATGGAAAAAGGTCAAGGTCTTTGCTTTACAGAGGTTGGTTAATATGCTATATTGCTGGTCAAAGAGCAGTTGAGTCATCTGTGATGAATACCCCTGACTTGTATATAATATTTGGGAGCCTGTAAGATGTATGGCAAAGACAGTGGTATTAGCACACTTGTGTCAGTTATAAAAAACTACTTATGTTTCAAGGATTGCTGTGTTGTTTCACACTTCAGAACTTAGATGATGTTTGATTTCAATCTTGAGCTCGGACAAGACCTCGTTGACATTTTAAAAAAAAAACCAAACTAACCAAAAACCTGTGTTCATGACATTCAGATAATGTTTGTTGTTGCGGAAAAAATGTGTTACCTTATGAATTAGAAACAGTACAAGAAAACTTCTAGAAACCTTTCAATATAAAAAAAAAACATGCAAAACGAATATTATTTAAAAATTAAGTGCTTATTGTTGAAGTACATCTGCATAACATAATACTTAGCAGGCTTTCTTCCTCCAATGACCTACTCAATGTGGATGCAGAGCAGGGAGCTGCCAATTATTGCCTGGAGTCAATTTCCAGATGGTCGTGACCACTTTTGCTGTTTTTTGTTTCATCTGTCCATTTTCCAACTCATTTGTTTTTCTCTGCTTCTCTGTCAGGTTTCTTATTTTTCTGCTCACTACACCTGGCAGTTTCTTCCATGTCAAATGATGAATACTTTCTGATATGGTTTCTTAGGATGTAGCATTGGGGTTGAAGAATGGGTTCTTGCCATGAATATCCTGCTTGCCTAACTTTGGCCTGCATTTTTATTTTTATACATAGCATTCTCTTCACATATAGTTGGTCAGTGCCGTATGGAGAATTCTACTCCCACCCTCAAGTGCCACTTTATACAGTGGGCCCAAATCTCAAGAAAGAGCAATTTTGTGGTTCAAATGCATGTGCCAAGTCAGGGGAAGACCTTCCAGCAGTAGCCTAACTCACCTGCAGTAAAGTAATTTCCTTAGTGTCAACTGCAGAAAACCACAGGAGAGTGACTCCACTGAAAAGCTCGGACAAGGAGGTATAAGAGGTTACTTGGAAAAAACTAGCTCCAATTCTTTTCAGGCAAAACTTTCAGCAGCTTTATGTCAAGATTGTGAAGTGTTTCAAGATGACCAAAGCCACGTTTTATGTCATATTTGCTATTTATCAGAAGTTACCTAGCTCTATTTAAAAGCTTGTAGTAGCCACCAAGCTAATAGAGATTCATACTAGAAACATCGTTGGATCTGATTTAGCTTTTCTAGCTTCAGTCCCGGCAGAAATGGATTCTCAGGGATGTTGTGTTACAAAAGTCTGAAGAGGATAAAAATTGAGCTAGGATGACGTAACACACACTTCTAAATTTCTACACATACTTTTCTTATCTGTTGTTGTCCTTCCTTGTATGTATTCACAAATTCATGCCACAGATTTTAATGTCATCTGGGGAAAAGAAGATTTTCTGTCCCTTTGTCAAGTGCCATGCATTTTTATGTTGCTAAATAAGACATTAAGATATAGCCACATTAATGTCAGTGGCTCTGATTTGATTGCCAGTGGGGCTGAGGAAAGGCCCAAGACTAAAGCACGAGGTCTCAGCTGACATGATCACTACCAATGCCTTTTTATACTGGGAGTGAAATCAGTACCTTCTCAGTTGGATATATACCTTGGACCAGATAGACTCATTTGCTCATTGCTTCATTTGCTACCAGAACAAATCTCTGAAGTGGACTGCCTGCATAACAGGCAAAATCTGTTTGCAAAAAATGACTACAAACCCTATGTAGGGAGTTCCCCCAGTATTTTGGGGGGAAAAAGAAAAAAAAAATGTTCACACATTGCATTTTGCAGATGTCAAAGTAACTAGTTAGTCTGGAAATTGTTTGCTTGATAAAATGAGATGTGAATGAGAGTTAATAGAAGATAGTCCTAGTGTACAGTTGAGAGGGAAGAAGATATTCCACCTTCTTTTACTGATGTCCCCTATGGTCCAACCTCAGCATGCTCTCCCAGTGGTACTTAGTAAAAAAATCACTGTATCAATACTGCAGGCCTAAATCTAGGCTTAGAGCTTTAATGAAGAAAAGGCTTAGTTATTACTGGAGATTTTCCAGAGAGATGTGGTAAATAAGTATAACTATTACAGTTGTGGTCTGCTTAAACTCTTGCTGCATGATCCATATTCTGGGTTGCCAGATGTGACGAAGTTTACTGAAGTATTGTACTTCAAGTATATTTCTTCACCAGCCTTCATATTGCAAAGCTTTTGAGTTCGGTGATTTTCCTCAGTTGGTTTCTTTTGTTAAGAAGGCTGTTTGTTGGTAACAGTTAGACTTGTATGCCCTCATTAAAAAATTGATGGAATTTTGGAGGTTTCGTTCTGTTGACTTCAACAGAACTTGCAGAACTTGAAAATCTCATTGAAATATCTGGTGAAAGCATTATAGAATCAGTGAGATTGAGATAGTTATATAACAACTGAGCACCTAAATGTTGTTTTGGTTTGGGACCTATCACAGTAAGACAATGAGGACTGAACATGAACTAAAACAAAGCTAGAAAAAAATAATCTTCCCTTTCTAGTATGAGTTGTATGAATCCTATAAATTCCATAAGCTGAATTCACAGGAGATTGTATGACATTTCCTGTCTGATTTAGGTTCTGTTATGTGTTCAGTAGAAATATTTTTGCTTTAGCTACTGGCCACTTCTCTTCTAAGGTAGTCAAGATAATGTAAAAATTCTATTTCTCCCGATTTTCAAAATATGCTCTGAGTGAAAGTTCTGTATCTTGGCAACCAGGAACGGACAGTTATCCTCTGGAAAAAGTCCCATTTGCCAAGGTGAATTTATTATCATAATTTCTGCAAAGATTTATGGGTTTATTCCGTTTTTCTTCTTTGGCTCTCTTTACTGTGAGAGAGATCCCAATTAATTGATACTGAAATTGTGCAAGCTACAAAATTTAGCCCTTAAATTAATCTTGGTGAAGTGAGTTTAACTCAATTCAAAGAAGTTCATGTCTGGTGGTAGTACAAGTAGTACAGCTCTTTATAGCATTTAAGATTTCTCATGCTTAGAGAAAAGCAATTCTCAATTTAAGAAATCTTGGATTAAGATTACTCCGTATCAGAATATGTACAGCTTGGCATTTATATATTTTTCCACGTCAGACAGGCACAAAGGAAATATTGTAGACATGGAACTGCCTCGAGTAAAATGGCAAGAGATTTGATATAGAGAACCTTCTACTTTCAGCTGATAGCTGCTTTTGCCTAAGAAAACAGTTAAATAGCAGTAGGTTTTCTTTTTCTTTTCTAAGTCTTCAGTGTTATAATTTAAATTATACAAGAAAATATTAGTTCTTTGTATCATTGTTCATTAAAATGCAGGACATGGACTTGAAGCAGAAAAGATAGAGGGATATCTGAAAGTGAGTCTGAACTTCTGAATTACATTAGAAAGGTTTAAATTCTTCTTTGAAGGATGAAGACACAAGCAGACTGAGGTCTATAAGATTAGCCACAGGAAATAATAAGCTAAATTAATAAGGAATTTGAGAATGAGTGAATGGAATAGTAGAATTTTAAAGACAGGCATTAGATGGTTAGCCTAGGTTAGAGTTTCTTTAGAATTGGCAATAAAACTTCTTTTTGGGTCATGCCATAATGTGCCCTTTTCATGCTGCTGATGTAAATGTAAGATTAATACATAGGAAACATAGCCCACTGCAAAAGCACAGAATGAATGTGCTTAGCCTTCCCACCCCAGCTCTGTGTGTTTTTTCTTCCTTTTTGGGTTAGATTATCAATTACCTTGGAGAAAGCAATAGCAGTAACATGAGCAGGACAGAAAATCTTGTGATGTGTTTTATTGTTTCTTCCCATTTAAGGTAATTATTACTCTATTTAAGTTACCAAAGGATCTGGCAGTTACAGAAGAGTCTTGCCTGGCAGTAAATCTTCTGGGTTTTCTCAGCTGAGCATTTCCTAGCTTTGAGACAATGTCAACCATTACAAATGTAGGAGGAGCTCACTAGCAGAGCAGTTGTCTTCATGGGGTAATGGGAGTGTTGGAGTGCAGTCAGCGGCGGGTACGTAGTGCCAGGCTGCTGCGACACCTCTTGGCAGGGGCCTTGCCCCAGCTCCCACCCTGTCCCATAAGCAATCATCAGCCTGAGCTGCACAAGATGAAAACCGAACTCTGCAAAGAATCTCAACCAAATAAATTGCAAAACATATTTCATATGCAAATGAATTTCAAACCATTTCAAAATTAAATTCAATCAAATTACTTATTTCAGTATTCTATACTTGTCACTTGCTATCTCCCTATGTCTACTACATTTTGCAGTCTGAATGGGCGATTATTAATAGGAACAGGGTTCAAATACGTCAGCAAGGCTGGCTGTCAGTATCAAGATGGCTCTTTACCAATTCCTACTCAAACCTTTAAATCAAAACATATTTTTGGTAATTTTCATGACTGTTTTCTTTACAATAAGATTCTTGTACTTGAATAAAACCAACAACTAATTCTATGTGAAAAGAAATAGAACTAGTCTTGAAAAACACCAAAGCAAATTTGGAGTTTCTCTTTGAGTAAATATTTCCTGGTACTTTTTTAGGGTGTTTAATTCAGTTTTAGTATTATCAGCAGTAAATTTCAAAAAACAATTAAGGGAAATTGTCCCAGAGCTTAGGTATAAAGGCCTGAAAATAAATTCTTGTCACTTTCATAATTTTTTTGTATTACCTAATTCTTATAGGTGAATGCTTACAAATATGCAAAGATATTTTTATATATATATGTATATATGCATGGTTATTGAGTTGGGAGCAGTCAGCTTATAATAACCTGACTTCTAGTATTTTTAAACCTGTGACCATGGTGTAAACAGGTTTAATTATATAAAATGGCTATACACATTTCAAGTTCAGTTATGGAAAAAAAATTATAATCTGGGTGCCCTACACAAAAAAGAAAAACATACTAATAAGGAAAGCTAAATAAAATCTTAATTGGGACATTTGTTATATATATAATTTTAATCTGTCAAAGATTCAGACTGATATATTTTTATGTACTTAAATTGTTGAATGGATTCCATGAAGGGCGCATTGTCAAATACCTTTTTGCCAGCTAGGAAGGTTGGTTGCATTCTCTATAATTCACCCTATTTGTAAACCAGGCTAATTACAGTACTCGGTTCAAAATGATAGCACCCCCTGATGTGAAGGAATGCTCTAGTAATGCAAATTGCATGACAATTTTCTGTGAAATGTATCTCTTCTATAGTATTTTTGTTAATATTCTTTAAAAACTTTCTAAAACAAGCATCCTTCTATTTTTGAAATAATTTTTTGCATATGTAAATTGCTTCCTGTAACTCTATCAGGAAATCCTGATAAAATTAATACTAATATTTAGTATTTTTAACTGGTGGTTTCTAGTAGAACTTTGCAAATAAAGATGTGTCACCCTGAATCTTGATGCGCTTGAAGTACTGTGTTTTTTTTAAACTTCTTCATTCTTAAATTATGTATTTTTAATTACTCAGGAACTAAATAGTAACGCGTGCAATGTTACACTAATTAATGTAATGGTAAAATGTAGTATTCTTTACAGATTTATAAGAGCTACCTCTTCAAATGTGGTAAGTAACATGAATGGGAAACACTGGCTTATTTACTTTAGATTTTCTTTCTTTTGGGCAGGCTCAATAGTGAATCTAGATATGAGTTTTCTTTATACTCGTCTTGTAATATAAAACCACCTTTGTAAAAATTAAAATTATGCCCAGAGTGTGGAGTTCACATCCTCCAAATCAGAAATACAAAAAAGGGTTGCTTTTATTTCCCTTAAGCTCCCTTGAAAGCTCAGGTCTTGTTTACATGTTGGACCCTAGCAGAGTGTGAAACTTCATCAGTGAACATCATCAACATGTGAAACTTCATTCATCAATCAGGAATGATAAAACATGACTATGTATGTCCTTTTAAATAGTTTTTTATCCTAGTGCATGGGGATTTAACTAGATCTTCTCTAGTATGGGCAGTTTCACTACCGAGATGGCTGTCCTAATAGTTGACATGAGTTACTCATGTAATGAGCGACATAGACAACATTTTCAGTAACAGTATTTCCAAATATTTTTTTTCAGTTGCTTGAAAGGAAAAGGAACTCATGCATAAAAATACCAAGAAACTCTAGCGTAGGATTGGTGCTCTTCTTCATTCAAGGCAGGATTTTCTCAGTTTTAATGTTTCTTTCACAAACGGAATGCAACAAAATAGAAGTGCACATGTATAAACGCATGTGCCTTTTCTGTGCTGCTGAAGTCTTTTTTGTGACTGGTGCTACTAGTTATTTTGTGGTGGTAGGAAACATTAAGACCTAATATTACAACTTTTATAATATATCTACTTCCACTTTTGTGCTCATATTGAAGTTTAGCTCTTTGTGTATGTATGACTGAAATGAAAGTTCTAAACCAGTGACTCACTGTCATGGAATAGGTTACTGGATCATTAATATTTTAACATTTTTCTTTGGAAAATATGAAAGCAATTGTAGCTAAGTATAGGACTTAGAAGAAATAAACTGCTTCTGGATACAAGTAAGGTAACTGTTGTCTGATCCAGCAGCATTATTTTGAGAGATACATATCAAAGGGTGGAATAACATTTCCCATATTCTACTAGGACCTCTTTCTATATGACTTGCATTTGATAAAGCTCTCTTTGAGAAGAAGATAAAGTTCATCTTAATAATGATTTGCATATTCCTATTATGACAGCTGCATTATTCTGGAAAGTGTGCTGTGCTATTTCTATGGTTTCTGAAAACAAAAAAGGTGAATATCAGACTGAAAAAAAATCAGAACAAATGTTCTCAGCGTGTAATTAGGCCATGCATATCATGAACATTGTTCTTGTAACTGCTTTTATAATTTTTACATAGTTATTTCAGAAAGGTTAAAAATTATGCATGCAGTCTTTATTATATTACACACATAATTTGGAAAAAAGCATTTCTCTGCACTAAAAATAATAAATTAAAGAAATAGATTCATTGTGTCGAGAAAAATTTATTTCTCAAGCCTCAAATAATTTAATTCCTTTTTATTCTATGCAGAAAGTAATTTTCTCCTAGGGGGAAATTATTGCTTAACTACTGTTATGTATTCACTGGCAGTCTTAGCCACTCAGCCAAAGACAGTTCTAAAAAGGAAGTAGAGAAAGCTGATTGAAGTGAAATCCTTAAACTAAATATGAAAAATAGAAGACTTAAGGCTTCATATGTTTCTTTCACAAAAAATCTGTAATGTTCCTGATACTAGAAAACCATTTAAAATAAAACTGCAGTGACTTTATCATTGTCCCATCATGATTACTTTAATGTATGATCATTTAGAAGTTTATTCCTGTGAGTATCTTTACTCATTCCAGGATGGAAAAAAGTGATTCTGGGCATGAATGAGGAAATCCGTCTTAAAATATTTTTTCCCATTATTTATTTTGCTTTTGTTATTGTAAGATTAGGTTAATAACTGGAGGTTGGAGGGGACTGCTGCACTGGTTTTAAGTAGAAACAATTTTCATAGCTGTCATTGTTGACATGCTTGGATACCAGCATTAGCAGTCATTAGAAGCTTATAATAACCACCCACTCATGCAGCTGAGACTGCTACTGGAAACTGGTCATGAAGATGGCATTTAAGTAGAGCACTAAGTATTGTACCAGTCAGTTAGGTGCAGAAATGTGAATGGTAGATGGAACTTTCCAAGTCATTACCTGCCAGACTCATTGTATTTCTGTTGGGATGTATGGTAAAATTGTATTGTATATACTTGCATAGGACCTATAGATTATTACTCAAATAGCTCAGTTGAGTCCTGGTGCAGATTAGCCGTGTCTCCCTCATTCTCTGTATCTGCACAGGCTACCTGAGGATGTGGGTTACCAGAGAAACCATTCTCAAGAATCAGTATTTAACGTGGGCATTTATGTAACGCTTATGTGTAATACTGATGGGATCTATATGAGCTATATGTATGAGCAGTGTCTTTAGTACGGAAACTGTAATTATCCAGATAAGAAAACTAGGCAAAGTAAAAAAACAAATACCTGAGATGTTTGTATACTAATACATGGCATGTATCTAGGATAGGAAAGTAGTATACCATGTGGATGCATAGTATAAAATTGAATACTACTTGTATTAAAAAAAACAGTGGAATGATAGTGCTGGAATAAAGGTAACAGGCTATGCTTCTCAGAGAAGATAGAAATATAAGATGAGATAGAAGCATCAAGTATTTATCAACCTTACACACTGCCATAACATGCATGGAAAGAGAGCCAAGCTATTTTTAAGGTTAATATAGTCTGTTGAAGGGTCCAAAAAAGTTGATGGAAGCAAAGAACCTAACCGTTTTGGAACTTGGTATGTTCATGAACAGGTTTATATGTTATAGTTTGTGCTTGGTGATCCAATTCTGTGTTTCTATATGTGTAACAATAAAATCTGTTTGGATTTGGTTTTTTTTCAATTTCCTTCCAAGAAAAATCATTACATTGTATTGCTTATGTACAACCTGCAAAAGCAAGTTGTACACAGCAGCTGTTACTGTAGGTATTGATCTTGCTTGAGATGGGAATAAGCTGGACCTAATAAGCCAATTCTTCCATCTCTATATTAAAGAAAAACCTCACTTTACTAAACTGTTAGTAGTATACCAGTTCCCAAAATGAACTCTTGCTCTCCAATCGTGTTTATTGCTGGAGAGGCTGCCTGGATAAACAGGCTTCATCCTGTCATGAAATTGTAATATGCATTATGACATTATATTTTGTTGTCATGGAAGCAGTTGCAGTGATATTCTTGATTCTGATGTGAATCTTAACAAGTCTTTTACCAGCCATCAAATTTCAATCTGAGGGGCAGGTTCTTTCTTGTGTTATGCATTCCCCTTCAGAAAGCCTGTCAGTCATTGATTACCAGGTCGCATGTCTGATATAAGCCAGCAATCCGACTAACTTTCACAGCTTTATAACCTTTCTATTCTCATTACAATGTTCAAGCAACTAGCAAAGTCAGTTACAGAAGCTTCTGGCATTAGCACAGGAAAACACAGGTGGCTCGTGGCCAGGCATATTTCAGGGAATAATCTTGCATATTGAGCTATGGAGAAATTGTGGTGATTCCTTGTGTTTGTGGGATTTGGAAGAGACCGGCTTACACATTCTTATTGTTGGCATTTACAGAACAGAGGTGTTGCACACATCACAACAACTGGATTTGCTTTCTGTTATAGGCACTACAGAATCTTTGTTTTAATTTTACTGCTTTTATTGCAGAGATGGGGCTGCAACTTAGCAATGCAGTAGCTGACAAGACGTTCCCCTCAAATCCCAGTACCCAGCGCAGATGTGTATTTTTCTCTTGGTTTGGTTACAAGGAGAAATCTACCAGGAAAGATGATTCTTTAAAATCTCTGCTTTTCCAAATGTTTCTCCTCATCATGCAGTGTGTGTGATCTTGAGTTTCATATGGCTACATGATTGTATCTGGGAAACCAGGGTTCATTGTCATTTTCACATGGCTGTTAAACCATTCTATTCAGAAGAATAGCATGAATGCACTCCTGTTCGCACAGGTTATTAGTGTTACTTGGATGTGTGTGAATTCCAAGCTTTGGCTATGTCTTATTGACTGCCCTAGGTAACCTCATCCTGTCAATCTCCTCCCAGCACCAACACAGAACTGGTCTCGGCAGATGGCACAGAGCATGACTCTGAAAATGCACTACTCTCATCTCCCCGTGCTGACCTTCCACACTAGTATGAGTTCTGCCTAAATAATTCATGGGAAACTACCAGGGAATTCTCACCCGATTTATTTTATTGTTTAGTCCAAAAAGCTGTTGACATATCAAGGTGTTTCAGCCTTTAACATGCAGACAGAGAAATGTCCTGGTTTCAGCTGGAATAGCGTTAATTTTCTTCATACAAGCTGCTATGAGGCTATGTTTTGGATTTGGGATGAAAATAATGTTGATGAGACGCTGATGTTTTCAGCTGTTGCTAAGCAGTCAAGGACTGTTCAGCTTCTCATGCTGGCCTGCCGGTGAGAAACCATGGGGAGCACGGGCAGCTGGGAGGGGACACAGCTGGGACAGCTGACCCCGGTTGCCCAAAGGGACATCCTGTACTATACAGTGTCATACCCAGCATATAAAGCTGGGGGAAGAAGGAGGAAGGGGTAACGTTTGGAGTTGTGGCATTTCATCTTCCCAAGTAACTGTTAACGCATGATGGAGCCCAGCTTTCCTGGAGATGGCTGAACACACCTGCCTGCCATGGGAAGTGGTGAATGAATTCCTTGGCTTGCTTTGCTTGTGTGCGCGGCTTTTGCTTCCCCAATTAAACTGTCTTTATCTCGACCCACAAATTTTTTCACTTTTACTCATCTGATTCTCTTCCCCATCCCGCTGCGGGGGGAGTAAGCAAGTGGCTGTGTGGGGCTTAGTTGCTGGCTGGGGTTAAACCACAAGAAGTCAGTAGAATATTGGGTCCACATGTTGCTTCAGTGGAGCATTAAGGATTGGTTTGAACAGCTAGATAAATTTTGGTTTAGACATTACATTTAATGGGTCTGAATCCCACTGAAATCTTAAAAGTCTGTACCTGCCAGCAGACAACATTAGACCGGGAAGGCTACTAGACTTTAGGCCAGGTGAGTGTAAACTGTTTCATTACAAAGCTGTGTCGTTCATTCATCATCTTAATCTTGGTAGAGATGCGGTTGTATATCTTACTATTTGAGAAGAGGAAAGAGATATATTTTTGTTTTTGACTGTCAAAATGCTTTGGCAAAACAGGATGCATTATTACTGTTTGGGTGTTTTGTTCAGTTTGAGGAAATGTAAAGATTTTGCATATTGAAGGTAATACATAAATAGAAAATGGAAGGATATTTTGATATTGCTTTCAGAAAAGGGCAATTCTAGCTGTTATTAAAAAAAACAATTCAGCATAACACTTAAGCATATGTTCCGGTCCTTTTAAAGACAGTAGGCATTGTGTATGTGTTCTATTCATTTAAATCCTGATTTCACAAATGAATGTATGTATAATGCTGTGTGTGAGCAGAATCCTAGGCCAGGTCTACACTACAAATTTCTCCTAACATAAAAAGGCAAAACGGTATGGTGAAAAGGCTTATACTAGCCATGCTGGCAAATGCACCACTGAGTATGTGGTTACACTAGCAAAACGGAGCTTTACCCACAAGAGCTTGTTTCATCCAGAAGGGTTATTTTCATTTTCTGATACTGACTGTGGTGTGGCTTATCAAAGAATAGTAATTCCAGGCAGGAGTGTCTGGGCAGGATGGCATATTATTATTGCCACACTACCAAATACTTCAACTGTAGCCTCTCCACTCTTGTAGTCCCACTGAAGGCTTCAAAAACTGAATTCAGTGATGCTTAGATCTCCTTCTGGTGATCTGTAAAGAAGGAATTTTATCTACCTGTTCAATGATCTTTTCAAAACCCCATGCACTGCTTGTTCGTGACACCCATATTATGGGGACTGATGTACAATTGCTTTACTATTGATGAATTTTCTCCTTCTAAGACTAGGGACAGAAGCTCTAGCTTCAGTAGAAAACACATTTTCTATTAAGCTGCAAGCAGCTGAAAATTGGACTTGCAATATAGGATGCCATTTTTGTAACCAAAAGATGTGGATAGCTCCACTGTGTGATAAAACTTAAGCATAATGGTTTCAGCTAATTGTAGCAGAGTGTAACTTTCATCCTGGAAATAACTTGCCGAAACAAACGTTACAATTTTATTCCTTAGGGAATGTATATTGGCATGGTCATACCTCTTGACTCCAGAGGTGTTCACCACTCTCCCTCACATGTCTAGGTTATCAATTATATTGATTGTTCCCAGTCACTAGGAAGTTTCTTTAACACGTATTTTGCTTCTCTTTGGGATCTGAGTAACGAATATTGTACCTAAAAGTGTGTCTTTTTTTCCAGGGAAATAACTTTGTCTTATGAAAGATGTTATTTATTCTTACAACTCTTTCTGCACTTAAATCGTCATAGCAACAATGACACAGCAGCCATGATTATGTTAGTGCAATGATGTAGTCACAATGCTCTATTGAAAATGTGCCTTACATTTAGAAAATGTAAGCTTCTTAATCTTTTTCTGTTTCAGAAAACCCAGAAAGTTATATTTGTATTACTCATAAAATTATTAACTTCAACATTTAAGGGTGTAGAAAGCAAAGCTGTATCAAAGGCATGGAATTTTAACTATATTCTTCTTGCATTAATGGACAACCTACCACAGTGCTTTAAGCATTTCATGCTTTCCTGCACTTTGAAGTTCAAACTAAAAAAGTTACTTACTAATGTATTGTGCCTCCTTTTGAATCTATACAAAATAGAGTTAGATTCTCTGTTAGGAACGTCATAATAACCAGAAAATAGCAGTTCAACAGCCATGTATTAAGTTCACGTGACAGTCTAAATACGTTCAATTACTTTGCGTGAAGAGTGCCAATGCAATGCAGAGTGTAGCTCTATTTCCCACAATTACAAAGTCATATCAAAAGTCACTTGATGCTCACATTGTTATCTGATAGTATTATATTAAGTGGAGGAATTGTTTGAATGTACTATCATGAAGGCATAACAACCATGGAAGTAGCCCCAACATTAAAGCTTCATATGATCAACGTTACCAGTACAAATGATAGCCCACTAAAAGGTAATCATGCTATTTTAAGGGCAGGTGGGGTTTTTTCCACAATTAGAACATTGTGGCTTAGTTAAGTATTTAATATAACAGTAGTGTTTGAACATTTTGAATCCAAGTCATCCTTTTGGTATGAAGAGTGGCACTGATGTAATAGATGTTCAGGGAGTATAAAAGCACTGCATCTACAAAAGCAGATCAACTGCACCCTTGAGAGGTAATGAAACACATGTTAGGGCAGGGTAAATATGCTTTGGAAGGGGTATGGTGTATACTTCCCCTTTCTCATTCTCCTGTTTGTCTTCCTACAGTGCCTCTTTGTGAAGGAGGAAAAAAAAAAAAAAGGAATTTCATTTTAAAAATGGTTTCTCCTTTACAGCATGGATGTTCTGTGGGAAAAATGAAGCACAGAAAGAGACACAGTGACAAATGCCACAAAGGCATTTTGTGTTGGCATTTAGCAATGGTGTATACTTAAAAAACAAAAAAAAAAACAAAAAAAAAAAAAAACAAAACAAAAAAAACCCACAAACAACACACAACTGAAAATCTTTGTGGCATGTATAGTAAAAGCTTTCATTAAGTCAGGTGATTCTTCTATGACGAAAAAAGGTTTTGTTTCTTTGCCTGACTCCTTCCTCGGGATCTTCTCAGACATGTGATCCTTTTATAATAGTAAAATAAGCAGTTTGTCACAGCTCCACAGGGTCTTTCAGAAGACCCATAGTCTGAGAGCTTGAACTGAACTCTGCTCATCTCATAACTTCCTTCTTGATTCCCAAATGTCATAGCTAATTTTCATTAACATATTAAGGTTTTTCCCTGTGTAGCAGAACTTTCTGGTATTGGATTCACTTTGAAAGTATCTTGTGGTCACTGCTAACATCCTCTTGCTATTTTCCCAAACTTTTCAGCAAACAAATAACCATATGCCTGATGGATTAGTCTTGTCAGCATATTCAGTCCTTCAAGCATATGTATTCAGTTATCCTAACCTGCATATTCACTCTTCCCAACACACTCTGTCTTTCTTTGTCAGGGAAAAACATGTGCATTGTTTGTTTCTTTGATGTATTAGTCAAGTATAATTATCAGTAATAAAAATCATAGTAGGGAGTATCTCTTGTGGAAACAACTTATTGTCATGGTATCCTCTTTGAACTCTTCATCTACTTATACAAAGTCATGCAAATAGTTTATTGCTAGCAATTGATAATAGACTTTTGTGTCACAATAGAGCCTTCAGGTTTTTTTAAGTTTTATTATGAGTAGAACTAAAATAGGCTAAATTTTTATTTTGATTTCTTAAATCATACTACCTGTCTACTCGGAACCGCCTAGAGAACTTGTAACATCAGCAGCATTACCTGTGATTTTTAGGCTACGGTATGTAACTAGCAGAGCAGAATTCAAAAATAATTCAGATGAACAAATATGATATTAAGGAACAGAAAAGCCTGAGGTACAGCATGAAAGTTTAATTTAAAGAGACATCACTAAGTTGAAACACCATGACTTCAAGAGAAATAGTTGTAGTCTGAAGATCTGCCCTTGATTAGCCTATTTTGATAGTTTTATAATTTCATATATTTATATATGTATTATATACATATATGTATGTGTGATCACTTGAACAGAGGATTCCTTCAAACGTACATATTTGTTAGTCTTTTCTTGCATAATATGTTTGAGTTTACCTATGGTAAGAGAATTGTCTACATGTTTAATAGCTTTCAGCATCAGGTCATAACCAGGTATGCAGGTGAAACAGAACAACTGATTCTGTTAAATGCAACAATTTTGTTCAATAAAACAAGATAAATCAAAAGGAAAACATTTTTTTTCTCTAATTTCAGATAAACAGAAGTGCGATTGTTAGAGAACAAATATATTAGAGAAGATCTAGTCGATAGCATTATTTGTCAGTGCTTGGTGCTAGAATGATTTTATATGTCCACCCTATAGCAAGCAAAAAGAAGAATTCTTTTTAAAACTTAAGAATTGTCAAAGGTTTTTAACTCTCTTTGAAAATACTGTGGGTTTCCTGAATGATTTCTTTAAAATATTTTTTTTCCCAAATATTAATGATTTTGTTAATTTAAAAAAAAGTAGGATTTCTGGAAATGTACAACTAAATTGAAAGAAGAGGGTCAATATCACAGAATAAAAATTGTTAATTTAAATTGCAAAAACTGGATTTCATTTCTCTTAATGTGGCTAGTCAGTGTCTTAGCAATCGCAATTAAAAAAAAACACTAGAGAAGAAAGAGAAGTAGATAAATTAATGGAAAAATGTGATTGCTGCTAGTTAGAGCTATGGACACTTATTCAGCATGTATTTATAAGATATAATTTTTTTGCCCAAAAACGTATACCACACATAGTTTTCAATGATGTTTGTTTTAAAAGGGAACTCTCTATTTCATACCTCTCTGTCAAATCAAAGTTCAGATTTTTCTGAAACATACATATTTAATTTTATGTGTACATATAAAGACAAATGAGATTTGCATCCTAAATTTTGAATTAATGAAATACTTTATTCAGAAATTTCTCAAGTATTTTTGTTCTTCATCTCTCTGCGTTGCTATTTTAACTCTATTACTATGGAAAGAATCAGTCATAGAAATTCTTACGTATAACCAAATTGCGGCCTCAGAAAATTAAATCCGAAGGGCATTTGGTGGAGAAATAACAAGGAGGGTGCTTCAAATAGGATCTGAAATCTGGACATTTCCAGAAGTTAGAGGGAATGTTTAGGTAGACTAAAGTATCGTATATATATTGTTAAATGCACCGTAATGTTTAAAAACCATGATGACAACTCTTTGCCTTTGTGCTAAATTATAACTTGTTTTTTTCATGCTAATAGGTATCAAATTTTCAAAATAGATTTATCATTGCTGAGTTCTTAACTTTTTTGACCTTGTTAACATAGGTCTTTGCCATCAGAAGCCCAACACAAACTTTAGAATAGTTGCATAGAAGTGTTAAGAAAATCACGCTAAAAGGATTGAGATAACTGATAGATCTGAATATATATTATAAATATTCTCACAAAAATACCATTCATGGATTGTGTTGAGGTTGTGACTCATAAAGTTGACAATAAGGCCAAATTTGTGCCAGAAAAGCATAGTGGGCTATCCCACCCATTAATTTCAGTTTGAACAGGGGCCAGAAATGGATAGTTGGGCTGATTTTTAATAGTAGTAATCTCCAAGGAATAGACAAATATTTTGTGATGCCCCTGAATTACCACTGCCTTGATCCCAAGACAGGCATTTTTCAGAAGATAACAGCCCTCCTTCACCAACCTGGGAGAGACCCCAGGTATCACTTCCTTTTCCTGTCCTATCTCGTACATCTGCTTTCCTAGCATTCTCTTTTTTAATGCCCTAGTTTAGAACAAGTCCGGATTTAGCTGGTCAAAAGTGTTTGTTTGCATACTCTCTTTTAAGCAGACAGGAATGTATAAACCATGTTACAAACAGTCCTGAGCTACTGTCAAGGAGCTGACAGGACCTAGTGGTCTGCCTGTCTTTCCCCAAAGTTTGTCAGGAAATGAGAGACAGGTCTGAAAATATGAACTGCAATCTTGTCGTTCCTTTTCTCATCTGTTGTATTGTTTTTCTGGCTTTGACATCAGTGAAAGATAGGTCTACCCCACCTCTAGGTAATTCCCCACGCCCCCCCCCACCGCCCCGAAAAATAACAGCTATTATTATCTGCTACCTAAAAAGCAGAAAGAGGTTTTACAGAACTTCTCTCTGTTAAAGGAGCAACGGAAAAGAGTTATTGCCAAAAAAACCCTCCACCTGCTCTAGCTGTTGTAGCTCTTGTTCTTTAAGTGCTGCTGCCGCTGCCTGAAAATGTGTAGCTCTAAAAAAGGCAGAATATACTTTAAATGGAAACATTGTGTCACAGAACTAATTCAGCTGAGGTCTATGAACTCAAAATCCCAAGGTAATGAAATACTTGCTATAATACAATGAGAAGGATCATGTTAATACCTCTATCACCCTATTCCACCAAAATCAGCACAGTGTGAGCCTATGCAAGCCCACTGAAATGGTGAAGACATAGACATCTACTTGTCTGTTGAACAACTTGTTTTTCATTTCTTAATCAGAACATGTGGATTTGCAGTATGACTTGGCAAAACACCTTTAAATCAAATTAAAATGCTGCCATCACAAAAATAGGGGGAAGCTGGGGCTTTACCCTGATTAGCTGGTGAAGAAATGTATTGAGCAGCTGGAAGAAAGCCAGTCATTGCCATGAGAGGACATGGATGAACCGGTATACCTTTAAGGGAACACCATGTCTGTGGTTTTCTGCCTGTTCGGTACCTTGTGAAAGGACACAAGCCCTGAAATCACAACATTCTGGAGAAGATCTCGAAGGAAGTAGACTATGCATTTCAAGAAGACACACTCTTTCTGAAACTTTCAGGGGTATGTCAGTAAAACATGTTCCGCACAAAGTGTTTTCACTTGTTTCTTGTACTGTGTCCAACATCACAGCTGATGTTTCTGAGTAGAGTTAATAAAAAGTTATGTCTGCAGTAGGACATTTAAAAACAAATGGAATTTTCAAAAAGGAGCCATTCAATGAAAGGACACCTTCAAAAACAGAGAATAAGGTGATGAATGGTTCATAGAAAGCTTATAATTAAGTTGGGGACAGTAGATCTTTCAAACACGTGGTTAAATGGATATGTTGAATAGCATCACAGTGATTGCTTATGTAGAACAGTAATAAATAAATGTTAAAACGTATACTACATAAAATCTGCTGTAATATGAACTGCGTAGTCAGACCAGATACATGTTAACAAGATTTCACTTACATGATCACTAGATGTGCCTGCTTTATATTTAGATGTTCATTATTACCATGCTTTTCTTATTAAGAAAACAAGCAATTGAATGACAGCAACAGAAGTTAATGTCAGTTTATGACTAGTGGGATTATCAGACTTTAAAAGTATTTGGATATATTTTCTTCATTTCTAGGTGCATATTCAAGACAAGGGCAGAGCAGACTTGAAATCAGGAAATCTAAAAAAGTACTAACATATGTATCTTTAGCAGATGCGTTACCATAATGCCGTTAGTTTCAAGAGTTAAATGCGTTTAGCTGATGATTTCCCTCTCCATTCTGTGACTCTCATAAATACAATTCATTCCTGCACAGAGTCAATTTGACGTTATGTGTTTCATGTGTTAAGAAACCTTTAATAATATGAGAGGTTTAACTGCAACAGATGAATTCAAAATCTTTTCCTTAACTACAACAAATGAAGACTGACGGCGATAATGGTATTAAACAGGAACATGATAACTGGGCATCATAAGATCACGTGAGTTTTTTTGCTAAGAACGGCACTAAGCCTTCAGAAGACCAAGGCTTCAAAAGGAAACAACTAATTTATTTTGATGGCGTCTAAAACATAAGTAGGACATAAGCAGTACGCTCTTCAAAGAGTGGCAGGATTTGACTTGTCTGATAAAGATTCTTTCAGATGTGATTTCTATGAAGGAGCTGTGAGAAGTTTATGGATTACTGTCTAACATGAAGTGTCCATTGGAATATAAGATAAGATGATTTTCAAAATCGTGAATCTTGAGGATATGAAAACAACAATAGTAAACTTTTGTCTGGGTTCAGCCTGAGAAGGATCTAGGATTTTATCTATTAGTCCCAATTCCATAATTTCTAAAGCAGAAAACTACATGAAAGTTGAGAAATCGTTTGTCTTACTAAAAATAGGTTAGTATGGAAGGCCAATTAAATAAGCCCAGGAGATATTCAGACCTGGGCTTTTGTGTCAGGTTTAGTATGCTGAATGCTATATGTGAAAAGTACTTCATAAACCAGAGAGAATTCTGGTCAGGATATGAGGCTGGACGGATGGATGTCAGAGGAAAAACCCATTAAAATAAGATGCAGGCAGACAAAAATGTTCAGAAAGACTATTTCCATTACGATTTTCATGATAACAACCTATACATTCTCATTACAGGTATTAGACAGTATTGTGGATTACTTGGACTATATCACCAATACATTTCTAATACATGAAATATGGGGAATTTTGCGCAGCACTGGTGAACTGCAATTTGTGCTTCTTACAACCTCATTGGAAATTAAAGTATTTTATAGAAGGGGAGAGTCTCTACGCAGTGTTAAAAATGATGTTTTAAATGGTAAACAATCTTAATCATTACCCAGGTAACATTAACATCCTCACACCACACACCCTGGGCCCCCCCCCCCCCCCCAAAAAAAAAAAAAAGTGAAAAAGAGGATTTATTTTTTAATGTGGTTTTTCACATAGAAAAGGTCTAGGGTTTTGTTTGTGTAGTTGTTTTTTAACTAAGCATCAGTTACTTCCTAATGGTATTCCTTGTCAGGAAATCTTTATTGTTAGTTATGCGCTCCCAAAGTTTAAAAAAAACCCCGAACAGAAAGCACAAAACGTAACATCTTGACCAAGAAACAAAGAAGATTAACAACCAGCTGGCATTAATTGTTTGCTAAACTCTGTTGCCTCAAACAATATTTCTGTAGGGTGTTCAGTAAACATGATTGAAGTGAAACCAGTCATATGGCATCTATCACTGCAGCAACTAGTTCTGCACTATCATTAATATATTATTATTAAAACAGTCTGTAGGGTAGGGAAGTCCTGTACTTGAATTTCCAGAGCTGGACTATCCTGTTTCAGACTTTTGTGTCTAACACAGTTGTCTTAGAAATTAAGATTTTATACCATCAGGTAGTTAGAAGTTTAAGAGCTAACAACAGGATGCATACTTTCAGGATGCATATAGTAATGGGCATATGGAAAATCATTGTCTGTAATGAAGAAGGTTAGGTTTGAGGACCCTACAAAGCTACAAGGTGGCTGGTGTGATAAAGAGCTATTAAGGAATTGTCTGTTATTATATGTAGAAAAATCCTGAGGATATATGAAGAATTAAAAATGGTACTGTAGTAGGTCTTCCTGAAAGCGTGTATGTTGGAAAGAACACATATGTTTGTCTTGTGTGTGCTTGGTTTTGGATGAAGTGAAAATAGCATATTTTATCTAATAGCAAAAAAACCAACCCAAACCAAAACAAACTGGTTTGCAGTACATATTTAGCATAAATAGGTATGAAACCAGACAGCAGAATTTAATGATCTTACTTCTCAATCTGTGAGATTGAGAAGTTTCTGTGGAGCACTCCTGGAACCCTTAATCAGCATTGCCAGGTGAGATTCCTTGTGGGAAGAGAGCTCTAGCTGTGCTCATGGGATGGCCTCAAATGAGTCTGCAGGATTAGTCATACCACAGGGCGTATTTCCACATTTACGCAGTAGGTTTGTGATAAAACTAGAGGAAAGCATGAGGTTTGTGCTGAATCAGGCTCCCAACCCATTCTTTTCTGAGTGGAAACAGTAATTGATCGTCAATATTGAGTCCAATAAAATAAATATTTCTTAACCTTTGTGGTAAATCTATCTAGTCACTATTAAACTTTGATCTCTTATAGAGAATTTTCATAATTTTGTCATCTGAAGTGTATTTGTCTTTGAAAATATAGTAAGACATTCAGCTCAGAATAAGACAAACTGCAGAAAGTGAAAGCTGTCAGCTCAACTAACATGTAGATGGTAAACAAATAAAAATACAAATGCAAACCAGAAATATGTACATTTTTTAAAAGTTTACTTTTGTTATTTTAGTTGACATTTTACTGAATGTCACTAAGAGTGAATAAACAAGCTAATTGGGTTTTAGCTAAACCTCTGCAAACAAGTTGTGAATTAAAAAAAAATTGCTCATTCCTTAATCCCTGACTTCCTATTTTGGGACTGTTCAAGTGTCCCCTGGTTTGCAGTGATGCATACATTCAACATGTGATCAGCATCAAAGAAATGAAATTCTGATTAACCATTTTTTTGGCACTTCACCTCTTTCCAGTTTGAACTTGGAATCTCCTTCGTGCACAGACCACTAATGAGGAAATCCTTGCTTATGAATTCAATGCAGAATGAGAGGTTTTTTTTTTTCTTTGCATAATGTCTGCTTTGAAGTCAGGCAGTCCAAGAAAGTGATTGATCTCACCCAAGTTCATAACTTTTTCAAAGTACTGCCGATATCATTAAATTTTAATTAACCCTTTGAGCTCCTTCTATGATGTAAAGATGAGGGAACATCAAAGGCTTGTGTGTTAGAGCAGCAGTGAAATCTTTTGAGCTGGCTTAGCCTTATTGAAGAAATCTAAGCTGCAAAATATTCCAGTTCTGTAGTCAGCTCAATTCTAAATTCTAGTTACTGCCTCTGCTCTGTGTTGGAAGAGGCAAAGCAATCGTTACACCCTCAGCTTGGGCTATTTACATACTGTCATCCTGAGCCCATCTTCCTGTAAATGTTCTTCCTCCTACTCAAAAAAGTAGTCCATCTTAAAGCAAATGAAAGGAATATAATACCATATGCTTTCTCTGTTCATTTATGCTTGCTTTAGCTATCTAGTATTTCCTATAAGTATAATATCTTAGTATTTAGCTACTAACTAATCCTGGTTAGTTGTCTTAGAAAAATGCCCTGATTTATTTAATCCCTATTAAATCCTAAATCTTCCATAAAAAAAAATAATTCTAGGCTTCATATTTTAAAATTCATCCTACACAATTCCTTTTCTTGATAGGGCAATTAATTTAAAAGCAAACTTTGTATACTTCTAACTACATAACCACTTTCTTACAGCAAGTGGATGGGGACCTGCAGAAGGCTTTGAGAGGGCCTGTGTTTTCAGGGCAAAACTCAGTTTTGCCTCTACGCTGTGAAATTATTTATACTGCTGTGAAGTAGGTTTGAAAGTATTCTGAACCAGCTGTACACCACGGTAAAGAAATCTGCAAAGCACAGAGCAGCAGTAAGTAGTTTTTGCTGCTTGGGACAAAAGGAAAGGCATGGATGGAGGAGCACTCTGTTAGTATCAGAAAAGGCTGTTTGGGATGCAGAGAGCAAGGTGAGCAAGAGGGGAAACAAGCGAAGGAAATACTCCCCAAATTCTTCAAATTAGGAAAAAGGGAAGGTCAGGAAATGGTACCTTTTGCTGGATATGGCAGCCTTTGACCTACTTTCCTGCCAATTCTATTACAGAAATTGCTGGTGAGAAGATAAGAAGGTCTATTCTTCCTTACTAGTCCTGCCTATAATAGTGACTGTGATAGAATGAACTTTTTGATATGCCAAGAAAATAAAATACTAGTCAAAGCAAGCCATTTCTGAATAATAAAGTGTATTACTTTTGATGATTCATGAAGTAAATGGGTATGTTTGTGGGTTAGAGGATATTTCGTCAGTCTAGGGAATTTCTAAAGAGGATCACTTCCCACTGTAATGAGGCAGGTTTCTTTTTCACAACACTGTGTATTACATTTACATTTCACCTTTAATGTGAAATGCAGCTTAAGCATGAAATGCCACATTCACATTTAATATATATCTGTGCAAAAAAAAAAAAAAAGCTGATGAGCTCAGCATGGTTTTTCTTGTCCATTCATGGCACATCAAGCACATGTCGAATTCAGAGAGCAAATTCTAAGTTGTTGAAGGGCTTTTCCTGCTTTCAGTTATATCTGCCATTACAGGTGAATCGGTGTCTTCTGGATGGATTTCACAGGCCTTTCTGTTGCTCTCAGACAGCAAAAATGAAATTAAGGCAACTGTGGCAGTGTTACTCCACTTCAAGAGCAGGAGGCTTAATTTATCTTGATTGAAATAGAACTGATTAAACCAATATATTAGCAGCAGGGATGAAAATCTTCCAAAGAATTGATTAGCTGGGACAAAACTTTAAACATTCCTCTACCACTTTCTAAGGTGACAAGAATGTAGGTAATGAAGGGATTACTAAAATTACTTTTTCCACCTGTCATCCTTAGATCTGTTTTAGGATTATAGAAAAGAATAACATTGAATCTGTTTTGTGATGCACAAATAAAAGTGAAGTTGTGACAACTGGTAAATACGGAGTGAAAACAGACATATGGAAATGGAGGATATGTAAGGAACTGCCTCCTCCAAGAGTCAAAATTTTCTGACTCATCATAATGGCCAATATGTATGCATGTGTTTCTCCATACATGTATGTGGGTGAAACAGCATTTGTCGTTTACTACTTAGTATAATTTTAAAATTCCAGAGCAAAACCTATTTTTCCAAATGTTAATTTTATTGCGTAAGCATATACAATGCTAATGTAAAATAATGTTATTAAATTTAAAAAAGCCGACGGGGGATCAGACAGAAAATATAGAATGCTTTCCAAAAGGGAAAAATGAGTTTAGTGTCAGAGGCAGTTGGAGGGTTTCTTTTCTAGGCATTGATGAAAAACCTTGCTAGCTATAGAAAAAGGTGCGTGATGGTGAGTGTATATGTATGAATGATCTGGGAAATTAGAGCATTTGTTTGAATCTGATTACTTGCTAATGTTGTTTTCTAATTTTTTTTCTAATTGTACCTTGTATCATACTTATTTCAACAGAAAGGAGAAAAATGAAATAGCTGAGACAGTACTTGGTACATGTAATATACCAGTCATAGTTCTATGATAAATAATGCTATGTTTATTTAATAATAGGTAGCTAATATTGAATATATATATTCATATATACTGAAGAAAAGTACATGTTACAGAAGTATAGAAACCTTGTTTTCCTCTTGTTTGTATAGGCATGTAAACATATGTTGGCATATGTGAATACATTTGCAGATTATTGTGACAAACCTGTTGATATATCTAAAAATATGTCTGTATGAGACCTTCAAGATACTATGAAAAAAGAGGAAGACTTCTTTTGCTGTTGAAAATATGTGATCACTCAGATGCTAGAAATCTGAGGGAAGTACTGCATTTTAACTGATGATTTACTCCTAACAATAGTTTCATTCTGGCATCAAAAGTCCTTTTTGACTACTTTTACGGATCATCAATGAATTCAGTGTTGCAATGAACAATTCCAACATTGTACAGAAGCTTTGCAACTCACTGTATCTCAAAGTAGAACTATGCAAATCAAAGGCCACTGGTTAGTGATGAATTGGCAGGATGCAGGATAAGTATGCCATAAAAAAATTGGCTTTGTCTAAGTCAGGCTGAAATCATTCCACTTTTAGTAAGTGTGAGTGCGTCTGTGGTGTCTTCATAGGCCTGCTTTGCATGTTACCTATTTCCTGATACAAAGAAAGAGACAGTAGCTAGATTTGAGAGCAGTACATAATGCTGCAGTATATTAAAAATACTATTCAGCTTTTCAGTATACCTAGTTTCCCAAGCACTTTTCTTAGAAGAGGAACCCAAATGTCATCAGTAGCTGACACCAAAAGAGCTTAAGTAACACTTGCTGCTTTTGCATTAGTAGAACGGAAGACATTACGAATAAGAGATCTAGAATATCAGAAATGGCTTCTTTTTATTTCCATTCATTGCTTTTATTTCATAAAATGAGTTTAGCACTCATTAAAGATGGTGGCTTGACAAGTTGGGATCCTTGTCTTTTTTTGGAGGGTGGGAAGATAGGGTTTTTTTGCTGTTTGTTTGCTTGTTTTTTAACTAGCAAGCACTCGTTTCTCAGTGCTAGCCTTCCTCTGTGTATCAATGCTCATGTGGCTAGGTAAATCCATACAGTAGCATAATCTGTCATTCCATCACATATATACTCACATATAGTACCTTAATTATTTATTCTTGGTTTGCAATAGTATTTTTTTTTTCTGACTTCATGAAAGCCCCTGACTCTTAAGAAATTAGTGCGTGACTTTGTGAGATGTTCTTGGATTTAGAAGCCACAGTCTTCTAGATAACATGAAAATATTATGAGGATGGGGTCTATGTGTAAATAAGAGCTATTTTAATTCATTCTTATGGAGTATTTCAAGAGAAAAGACTGAATGCAGGTAGACTCTATTTAGAAAACAATTTTGCCCTTGAGAAAGTGTAGAGACTTCAAAAAGGACAGAAAGTAAGCAGACCTCATTACAGTAATATGAATAAGACTTATATCAGATTGGCTGGAAAACAAATGGCTGCGTTTGCATTTTGCTGCTGTTGTGCATTTCAATGATTATTTGCTGCATTGATATTGCAACTGAACTGCTACAAAGCAATTTATGTATAGTCCCAAATAATCAGTAATCCTAAATCTAGCTAATAGCAGTATTTGTCACACAACTGAAAACTTCATGTATTAAGATGTATTACTGCATATAGAGGAATAATTATGCCATTAAATGATCAAATGACATGTCAGTGACGGGAGGACTAACCATCAATGTTGTGCAGTTCAGTTTTGTTCCACATTCACCCCTATTCTTCCTAAAGATATTGTATTTGATTTAGGGTAATTAAGTACATCAACAATAGCTTAAATAAAGGTCCCTTTAATTTGCTGCATATGACTGCAAGGACTATGAATACGTCATGTCCTCTAAATTCAGGAAGTTTGTCTGGTAAGTATTGATTTGGTAAGAAAAATGTGACATTTAAAGTGTTAAAACACTTTTCATGGTGGGCTCCATCTGTACTTTGACTTCTGACCAACATCACCCTCAAGAGTGGTTTTCCCGGAGTCCAAGGGAGAATTAGCTACCACATCAAAGATTCTTTCCTATGAGTTTTTCAGAAATTTAAATAGATTACCAAAATTGAAGCACTTCTTTGCAAAGCTGCAGCTACACAAGGCTCTTTCCCTTGGATGCATTAATATGTTATAAACAAACCAATGAAACACAACAATGTTTTTCAAACTTGCATGTCCATTACTCTCAGAAGGTTCTGCCTCAGGACATCTTGGCATGTAGCCCTTGTAACAGCCAATACTCCCTGTTACCTGCTTTGTAAGTTGCTTCACAGACAGGCTAATTTGGTTACGATCCTGTCTTTAAGGCTACATTGCCTACAAAAACCTTTCCTGCAGTTTTGTCCCATGTTCTTCCTTTTTGTATTGTGTCTGTTTTTTATTGTTCCTCTATTTCACCAAAAGGTGGTTGCATTTTGGTGGCAGTTTTAATGATCCTTTGATGTAGCAGCGCAGTAATTAGAGTTGGTTTAAATCTCAGTTTGAAACATCATACTCATAGTATTTACAATTAATGTCTAACTGAAAGACATAACAGAAACTTAGGAAAATTTTAAAGACAATTGTTATTTTAAATGAATTACTGATTATGTGTAACTGTCAGCCTAGTTTCCTGAAAATGTCAGAAAAGTCTGATTATTTAAAAACTCTAAAGTAAGTTTAAAGAAAGAAAAAAGAAATCTGAACTTACCGCATGACATTTTCATATTTTTTTTCCTGGAATAAAGAAATAGCAAAATCAAAATACGTGAAAATGAAGAATGATAAGACTTCAGTATAAATATTTCACAAGTTAAATAGTTGCTAGATGTGCAATCTGCTTATGTTTTATGCCTTGTAATGTATTTTTGTTGGGTTGTTTCTAACCAATAGAAGGAAAATGACAATAGGAAAAATTAGAGTGCTAATTAATCTGCTATTAAAAGTCCATTCCTATCCCAAGAGATGTTTTATGAAATTTATACCTTAGTTAAAGAAATAATACTAAAAATCAGTAATTCAGTATTAGAATAGTAGGAGCAAAACCACTGCTGCTTCTTGTTACAAATGCAATATAGTGTGCATTTAATCAGCATAAAAAGCATTAGGAATATCACTGTACTTTCAACATAAATATGCTGAGTCATACAACACAGCTAACACTGAGCGCACAGCTAAATATTCTCCCTAGTCTACTTACTTTCTTTTCAAAACATTGTGTTAAAGCAATCTCTGTCTTATTTGCAGTTGCTCACAAGTATCAGTAAAAATGATGATTTGTGTATAACATAACATATATAACATAATATAAAAAATTAGAAACATTCCCTGGATATTATTCTGTCCACTATTCACGTGGCGCTCGGGATTCTGATCTACAGGTATTTGTGCCTTTCTTACTCACAGTACTCCAGTGTGAGTGCAGGGCATGCATGGACTGCAGGATCAGTGTAAGTCTAATTGTGCTGACAAGGGCGATAAAAACTTGCAGCAGAGATAGTGAAGGCAAACTGTTATTGTCTGCTTACTGAGCACTGAATTGCTAATGAATAGTATTTGAGATTTTTTTTTTTCCTGTGGACAAACTGAACCTTTAGAGTTAATTTTTGCTGCATATATTTATGAAGTGGTATGACTGCTTGGTTTATTCAAACACACATTTTGCATTTTTAATCTGTTTAAAATTTGTTTTTATAAAAAGCAACAAAGAGAGGGATATTGAGCTTGAGATGCCTATTGCTGTGGAGAACATAAAGTTTGGGTATTTAATTGACAAGGCACCTAGCCACCCACTGGAGAGGGTGGTTTGTATGGGAGAGGGAGAATAAATCAGCTTTACATTTCCTGCCCTGAGCCGATACATAGGTAAGGGATAGAAATTAATTCCAGATGAATTTTCACAGTATTTTAATGTTCTTTTGAAGCATTACTGAGGACAACACATTGTGATGGAAGTTGCAGTGTTGTTTTATATAATTTGTAAGATTTTTGCAAACAAGAGAATATTTTTTTTTTTCTCTAGAGCTGAATGCAAGTTTTAAAGAGTTTACCATTTTGAGTTGGTCAAGGGAAAAAAGGCAGTCAGCTAAAATGCAGGCATTTCTAAAAAAGCAGCTGCTCTTCTGGCATTACTAGCTTCAAATGGTGTGCCCACTGAGAGCAACTTAGTTTGATGTAGCCAGTTTCATAAAAGCAGATTCAGGATTTAGACTTTAAGTCAGTCTTCAAAAATTGTACATAAAATGAAAAATAAAGAACAAATCTGAGGGTTTAGTACAAAGAATTTTTTTTATGTGGTCCTATTTTATTTCTTATATGAAAAACACCTACAATATTTTTTGAAAGTATTATTTAAAGAATACAAAACCAGCTGACCATGTGATGTCAAAGGTTGGGATTCCAGTAATTAGACATGTTCCTTAGACTGTCAAAAGCTCAGCCTCTGACCTTTTACATTTTCAACTGTAATGAGTTATGTATTTATTTATTGTAGCTTGCCTACATTAGCTTTGGGGTTTGCATCTTGTCAAGCTGTGCCACAGAGAACTTGGTGGAAGTCAAACAAAAACTGTGGTACTACACATCAGTACTTGGCCATTCCGATTTAAGGGGGCATTGCTGAACTCCCAGGTGATAGCAGGCAGGATGTTTTGATTATGCTGGTACATATATACACACACACATACATATATTCATTTCTTTACTAGTACAATTGTTATAGTTATGATGGAAAATTCCTTAAAATCTTTTCCAAAAAACAACTGTTCTAATTACACTTACCTAATATTTAGGGTGGGTTTTTTAACAAACTGATGTAACTGCTTAAATGACACTTGCACCACAGGTAAGCTCAGCCTCAAATGACCAGTCACTCTATAGCTCAACTGCATTTATCCTTTTCAGTTTTAGGGACAAACACAGGCAGCTCACTCTGCTGGAAAACATTACACTGGTCTATGTGGAAAAAGCAAAGTATATGCAAAGCATTCTCCAGTTTTTCATAATTACAGTAGCTGCTTATCCAAAGGGCAAACTGTCCACAAAAGAGTCAGATCTAATACTCTCTCTTCCAACTGACATTTACCTTTACATTTTAGCAACTATGCTATTTCCATATGATACATTTTTATATGACATGCACACAAGAAAATACCATTTCTGCACTGCAATAAAAATATGTTTCTCTGAGCCACTGACATTCTGCTGGCTTAGAAGAACATTAGCAGAGAGGAGACCAAACCAAAACAGGTGAATTCCGAGAATCTGAAGATGTGCACCACTTGCATCCATAACTGACTTTTATCCAAATTTTTCCCCAGAAAATAAAATCACTTGTGTGCGTGTCTGTCTTTGTATAGTTGGCTGTTTAAGAGCCACTAAATAGGAAACATTAAAAAAAAAATTTAGTTCTGGATAAAAAAAACCTGTTAATAGCTAACCTATTTAAAGATAGAAATAAACAAGTCAATATAAACAGTTCTAACCAATATCTGGCAGGCTTCACATGAATAGCATTTCCTCCAGCTCTGCTAGCCTGTAACATCTAAAAGAGTCTCAAGAAAGGCTTCAGTATTATTTAAAAACACAGGGTTTTCTCTATTTTAAGTCATCAGCTGCCATATAAAGCAACATTGGATGTATCTTACTTTCAGATTCAGCTCTGGCTATCATACTGTATTTATAAGGTTTCTGATTTTTGGCTTATGTATTGTTGAACAGGAACTGTAATATGAAAAACAACTCACTGAGGTGGTTGTTAGTGTCTGTATGTTTTTGTATGCACACTTATGTGAGAGTACAGAAACAAACCTAATATTCAGGTATACTCAGAATGAATTCCTAAAACCAACAAGCATCTTCTTGCTCTCTGATACAGATCTAAATGGTCTTGTCCCTCCTTTCTGCTTGACTAGGCTAGGAGAACCTATGAGATCCTACTTTACAATTAATGGACCTAATCAAAAGGGAACAGCTTTTGTAATGGGTATGATCAGGCTCTAAAGATGGAGATATCAAAAATTTTTGTAATTTATGGTAAATCTATATCTAAGTAACTACAAGTCCTGTTGCAAACTTCGAAGTAGAAATTGTTTAGTGGCACAGGCAAGACATCTTATGTTGAGCATAGATTTGCTCAGGAACACATAAAAGATGAGGTATTGTAATTGGTATCAGCCTGGAAGCTGGTGAGTACATGAGAAGAGAGGATGACTTGAGGATTAGAAGAGATCAGGAAATGAAAAGGATCAAATAATGAGAGATTATAAAATAGAGTATAGGCATCACCCTTTTGTGAGTAACTTCCCATATACTTCACTAAGAACTTTGCTTCTTTTAAAATATTTCAGGAGAACATAGTGAAAAGTTATTTCCTTTTGCAGCCAAGTTATATTTGATATTAATTTCAACATTTGTTCCCAGGAGACTACTAGATATTATAGGTTGCTGATAGGGCAAACCAAACAGTATCATCTTGCTAAGTGTTTGTGTCCAGTTGTTGTTCCTCTTAAGCTAGAAACTTTCTAGCAATGGATGATCTTTTTTGTTGCAGTTTTTGAACAGCAGACAGGAATTTACTGGGGCGATTAAAGAAGAAGTCTTGTCCCATTCTGCCTATTAGCACTGCAGAATGTGGCACATGCTTACAGTCACGCAAAGTCATTTCTCAGCACCTGAATCACTATCACAGCAAGGTTCTGGTTTATGACTAGAAATCCTAGATGCTCTCGTAATACAAATAATAACTACACAAAAATTGTATCCTTTTTTATTAAATGTCATCCTAAATAGACACTTCAATTAAGTAAGGAATAAGGAAGGACACCTTTCATCTTCTTCCTTATACTGCTGGTAAAATGCAAACCACAGTTTAAAGAGTAGAACTGAATATGTCAATCTTTCGTATCAACCCCCTGCTCAAGTGATTCTAGAAATGACTCTTTGAATTAAGGAAATAGGTTTTACCTGTCACCCACCCCTAGACCTTCTTGCTGTTCCTATAGATTTTTTCTTTTTCTTTTTCTCCATACACTTGATTGAAAAACCGACTGTGTTTCTGCCTTTTTGTATTCTAGGATTCTTTGACTCTTTATAAATGCCAGCAGTCACACAGGTGTGAATGAATCTTTTGATATTCACATTTATTGTAATACAGAATTCAAATTTATTTTCATTCTATCTTTCATGCTTTTCAAGTTTTAAATGCTGTAGAGAAAAAATATAGATGTGAACACAGAAGAAAAAAGAAATCACTAGTTTGAACTCAAGACTGTAGCCAACTCAAGCAGTGAGAATTATTTCATTTGGGCTGAGGTCTGTGTGCATCTGTGATGAGAGAGACGGATGAAAGGAGATGAAAGCGGAGAGAGAGAACATCTATGTATGCACATCTGTCAGAATGTGTATATATTTATATGTATGTATAGTCTTAAGAATGTACATATATTCATAGTGTACATGAAACAGTAGTGTATGTCATGTGGATAACACATCATATAAGAGATATTAGGCCAAATTACTAATTTGACTTCAGTCTTCTATACCTACAAGGCATCTGTATTTTATAAAATTTTATAAAAATTAGTAGTTGCAACTGTTTATATTTTGTGTTATATATATTCAGATTCATAATATTTGATTATTTTCCTGAGCAGTAAGTTTATTTTTCCTGGAGTTTTGAAGATGTCTCTCAAGCTCACAAGGAGCTCTTTTCAATCGCTTTTCTGTCTGTGCAGACATAAAGCCTAGTTTCCAGTTACCAGAGCGCGACGACGCATTGTAAGTAATAGAGTTTATATGGCAAGTCACTGTGAGGTAACGGGAAAAGGTTTCTACCACTGCTATTTTAAGTGCAGTATAAGCTGAATTAATCAATATAGAATCAAACCCACCACATCACATAAAAAAGTTACTGGCTGTACTATCCATCAGACAAGCATGCCATGCTATTTAGACCTTTAAACTCACTGAAACTTGTAATTTAAAGAGAAAAAACCATTCTGGTTTCATATCACTACATTTCAGAATTTTACTAGTGTAGAAGGCTTCCCAAATGAGTACTTCAGGTGATAGATGACTTTGTTGTGCCCCTTCTACACAGCATCAGTATCCACTGTTCTGTAGAGAATTTTCTAAAGGCGGCACCCTTGCAGTCACAGACTATGAGAAAATTATGACTGAGGTACAAACCCACATTATTTTAATACTAATTTCTGAAGTCTGTTTTTGTTTAGAAACAGCTTCAAACTGTCCCTGGTGCACTGTCAGCTTAAAGTGAACCATGGGACTATCTACTACCTGTCTTAAGGACTCTGTTTTCTATTATGTCTTTTAAGCCACAGGGAGTTGAGAGGGGGAGATGTAACCTAGGTTACATCTAGGTTCCCACTTTCTGAGAACAAAACAAAAATGGTAAGAACATCTTCATACTGAAAAATACTTAATGAGCAAATTTAAAATGTTTCTAAAGTTATTTTTAGGGATATATAGTGTAAGGAAACAGAGGCGTGTGCTAGTAATGCCTGAGAATGTTACAATTTAGAAGGGGCAGTTCTTTTCTGTTGCCAATCAGTCTTGTTGGTTGTTCTACCTGTCTGTTGTACTATTTTTACCTGCTTAGAGGGGTAGGCATAGCACACATAAAGAGTGTATCACACGAAGTGATAGTGATAGTCTTTTTATAGCAAGAACTAAGTGTTACTCCACCTTTGATGGCAAAAATGGGTCTCAGCTCTGAAAGTATTTTCCAGGCAAGTGACTCAATGTGCATTGTAACACTAAAATTCTTTAAAAAGCACTTTAAGGAGGGATATTAAATTAATGGTTCAAGAAAATAGAGTGTATTTGTCTGGGGTAGGGAAAAGCCTAATTTCCTAAGGGAAATCCTTCAGTGATTCCGGCATCCATAACCTGGTTTGTCACTTACTGCAAATAAAAATAATTAAATTGTATTTACAGTATGCAGTGTTTATCTGATCTTTCCAATCTTTACGGGCACCAGAGAAGTCGTTTTCCCTGATACTGTTACTAGAAAAGGGAAAAAAATGGAAGCAGATAATATCTGACACTAAAAATCCTGTTTTTTATTGCTATATGTTTTCTGAAAATCCTTAGCAGGTTACATAAAGAAGGAGTATGAGCATTCCCTAATTACCTAATATTAAAAAGGACAGGTTACATTTAGATTGGATATGGGGAAGACATTTTTTATGATGAGAGTGGTGAGACGTTGGAACAGGTTGTGCAGAGAAGTTGAGGATGACCCATCATTGGACACATTCAAAGTCAGGTTGGACTGAGCAAGTCACTACCGACAAGCAGAGCTGAAGTGATCTATCTAAAGCACTATTAAACAGTAAGCAAGACTTTAAAGATCATCTAGTCCAACGCCCCTGCAATGAGCAGGGACATCATCAACTGGATCAGATATTTGTCTTTATTCACTGACATTCATTCGAAGTTCCTTTCCAACCCAAACTGCTCTACAATTCTAGGCTATCGATGTGTTGTCAGTACAAATGGGAATTTGTGTAGTAACTGCCTCTAGCGTTGTTCAAAGTACTGGATTATTTCTTTTTAATGTTTTTAATAGAGATAATAAAAATATGTGATTCTCACTCATTAATAGTATTTCAGCAAATTATTTCTGCAGGACTAAATCCTGAAGTCCAGATAAGATGTTACTAGTGTATTGCTCCCTGCACGATTTATCCTAAAGTCACAATAGTCTTTCCTGCAAGTGTGTCAGTCACTGGCAGATTGTATTCATCTTGTGATGAGCTAATCTGCAGTTTTTAATCTCCTTTAACTTTCAGCTCATAAATCCCAAACTTCAGTAAAATTTCTTATAATTAACAAAAAAAATTATGAAATTATATACTGTTACACTTCCTCACTTAACCTTTTTTTAAATTGAAGTAAAAGAAATTTCATACTTCTTTGTACTATTTTTGCCTTTTGCACAGTTGAAGAAGTTTGGTCTCTGGGCAAGTTGGTGCAAACTACGTTGTGTCCACCTTCCTAAAAACTAACATCGCTTGAAGCAGACTGGTTGCATCCTTGTGGATGTAACACTTAGCACAGGTCTGCTTAATATGCCTGCAGCCCTCAGGGAAAAAAAAAAACCACAAAATTGTATGGTTTTTCTATGCAAAGTACCTGGAATAATGCGAGTGCTGTAGCACAGCCTGCTGATGTAGTGTTTTTAATAACATGTCAAAGGGTTTGTGTTGTAAAGCCTGAGTACTTGAAAGCACAGACCTCCTATGATCTTATGGTGGCCAAATGTGGTGTAGTCATATCCAAGCTGTGTGTCTGGAGCAGAACCTACCACAACCTAGACTAGTCAGCTTGTTCTGGGAAAGAAGCCCAGAAGCAAACTAATACACATGTTCTTGAAGACAGTCAGGGGATCAAGACCTCAAAGTGACACTCGGAGTATGTCAAATTGACAGGATAGAGCCTAACATGCATTAGTACTGTTAATACTTCCAAATCTGAGTAATCTATGAATTTCATAAACGCACTCATTTTTTTACTCTTTTGCTTAGGACCCTGAAGATAAATTTTTCAGGACCTCCACCTTTGAGGCTCCTCCTGTCCATCCTCAATATCCGATGTAGATACTTCCCTTTTTAACAACTTATCAGCTTTACAATTCTTGTATTAATCTCCCTATCTCCAGTAGCACTATATGGCTGTATGTCAATGCTCCTCTTACATCTAGATTATCTATTTTCTGGTTGATGTGTCTAAATAAGTGTAACTCAAGATTTGAGATTTAGGTACTTTAAATCAGGTAGAAAAATTTCTGCAGGTCAGACTGATAAAAAACACACAGAGATTGAAAGGGGAAATGGGAGTAATGTTGTCGTACTATCTAGGTAGAGATTATGTTTTCTATTGTCTGCGATTTTGCCCAATTCTACAATACTGCAGGGATGTTCTTGATTTTTTTTTTCTGCTATGCCATCTAACAGTTTCAGTTGTTAGTTTTTAACTTGATCTGAACTTTGTTATAAGGTCTGGAAAAAGATGTGTAGCTGCAAAGCATTACCAAATGCAAGGTGTATGTTCTGTGGATCTTGAACTAAGTATTTACTGCTTGTCTTTGTGATCGAAGGGGACTGATTTCAGTAACTTAAGTGGCTCCCTCTGGTTCTGTCTTTACGTTCTTAATTACTCTGTATTTAAGTCATACCAAGATTATTGTTACCTCTGCTGTGTTTTCAGAGTACTCAGTTCCTTGTTCTCTTTCATTCTACAAGCCAAAACAAATCCTTTCATTTATGTTGTTTCATGTCCTTTGCAAAATCCAGTTCATTAGGATTTTGTTAATTTCCTTTTTCACAATGCTTTCTAACCTATTCTTTTCAATTATTGCTTCTTCAGTGCTTTGTAGATTCACTGCTTATTCTTAACATTCTGTTTGAAAAGCATACTGTGGACCTTCTGTGTTTCCAGCACTTTGGAATGCAAGCCCCAGATAGCATTAGAGCTTTGGTCTTAGGGGAATTCAGCATTTGTTCACATTCAAACCAAGTAAGATTAATTTTTCATACTCAAGTCATTTTTCTCCTAATCTAGCCAACTTTAATTAGTAATTTCTGTAGTTGGACTCTCTTAAATTAGAAACTTCAGATATTGATTTGTGTCTTGAAATTCATCATGAACTGAGCTATCTCATATTTAGAACTTCAAGTTCGTTGTTTGTAATAAAAAATCAAATATACTGAAAGACTAAGAAAAACATTTTTGTAGAACAAGATTTTTTAAACAAGTAATATTAACCTTTTTTCAAATTATGAAATTTAAGAATTTTTTCCGTGATGGATCACAGGGGACAAGTACTATTTATTGTATCAAAGTTCAAATGTAGATCAGACACAAATCTGCACTGACTATAATTGCCATCTGACTACATGTCCCCAACATCTGCCTTGTGTGAAAGGAGCATAAGTTTTTTAGCAGTAGAATGATACAATAAACAAGAGCATTCCACTTCTTAGATGTGTGAAATTTTAAGGTCTGCTTATAGAACTTGAATTCAAGGAGCAATACTGATTTCTGAGGCGAGACTCTTTTAAAACTTAGTGGCATAACTGGGAATCTTTGTATGTATGTCAGTGGACTGTGGACCAGGCCATTTATGTACAGCTGGGAATACTGGGTGGATTTCAAGACAGCAGAAACCCCTCAACAGAAAACATGGAGGTTATGAGAAGGATAAGGTACAAAATGTATGAAAACTTATTTGTCAAACTTGCTGATTATATATGCTATATGCATTTTTTACCTAGTGTCTTGATGAATACAAAATGAATGCTAAGTCAGCATGACGCAGGATGGCCCAGCAGGTAGCATAGGTGCATGCTAAAACCTTAAGAACTCCCAAAGATTCAAGAATAGTAATACAAGAAGAATTTGTTGCCCTTTAGTCACCAGTACTTCCTAGTTGTACAATACATGGTTAAGCACAACATGGATACAACATATCTTTCTTGTCTAAAATATTTGTTTGATCCAGCATCTCTAGCTGTCTGCTATCTTATCTTTTGACCCCTCAGTCACACGGCTAATAGGATTTGTATAAACCAGCACAGCAGTGGACTTCATAGCTCAACAGACTGGTTCATAGGCTTTCATCTCTGGAACCTACTTCAAATTCAGTACTGACCAAGTGTACTATAGTCTTTCTTTGGGCATGGACATTGAAAAAGGGAGGATAGACTGTACTATCTTCTGTAACTCAACTGGAAGCTGGCTTCCATACAAGTGTCATTGCCTAACTCAGATATACTTTTTTTTTTCATTAAAAGTTATCAGGCAAGCTTTGCAATGCATTTGTTTTTCCTGTGCCTGTACAGATCCCAATTATAGTCTATTGGAAGTTAAGAGATTTCAAAAAAATTTCACAGTTTCAAAATTTTTCATTTTGAAATCTAATGAACTAAAAATATTAGAAATATTAGTCAAAACAAATATTTAAAAAAGAATGGTTTTCCTTGATTTCAATTTTTTATTTTTTTCTATTTCAAACTTTATGATTTCTATTTGAAAATGAATATAATTAAACTTTTTTAAATGTTTACATGCTATAATTGTCAAATTGGTCTATTTTAACAGTTTGCAAGATTATTTCTCTCTTCAATGATTACAAGAAACTAGCTTTCTAAAGCTTCAGCCTAAAATGAATTTATGTACATGTCTAACATGATTCATGAGTTGTTTCACTTACTTCACTCTTTCCATACATGCAGGCACTTGATGGATTGCAGGCTTTTAATCTCCCTATACAATGACCTGGTCATCCAAGAGGAATGAAAGGACACTGATTAAAATCGATAATTGGCAGGAAGGAAAGATAAGATCAAGGTAAACTGTGGTGGCAGAATATGGATATACTATAGGTAGCAAGAGGAGAGCCAATCATCACTCTAATTGCATTGCTTCTCTATTAATTTCCAATGTCCATACAACATACCTCATTTTCTTTCAGATTTTACTTTCCCCAAGTACCAAACTCATTTTTTTAAAGACTTTGTTAGCACGCTTTGTGACAGCTACTCATATCAAAATTAATACTAAAAATAATTCAAATATTTATCTGCTTGTCCATTGTCAGCAGGTATGCTTTTCAGTTAATTGTTTATATTTTGACTTCTTTTTATTTATTGTTTGGTTTTAGGAAAAAGAATTCCATATTAACCTCTCCTTTAGCCATTGCCTTTTGCTGAGCAGCAAGTATCATATCTGTTCTATTCACATTGCAATATCTGCTGCAGCTCTGATCAGTCTGAGAATAGCATTCAGCAGAAATAAGAAAGACCAAAAAATCTCAAAGTCTGCTCTCTGGAAACCCATGGGACAACCAGACACAGCTGTTACAATGTGAGGTGTTTTCTCCATCTTTTATACTTTCTCAGGTACAGACTGTATTTAAAAAAAATACCTTTGATAGATGATGTCATATCAGTATAGTAGCTGTTCTTCATGTGAAGTGTTGGTAAACCAGCTGGATTTGTCTCAACACATCATACCTGCAGCATCATGCTGGGCTAGGGAGTGTTAGCCACAGGCTGAGCTGTGATGGTCCTGTGTGCTCCCTGCCCTGGAGACATATCACCACCACTAGATACAAAATGGGGTTAGGAGACTAGCTCTTGTTGCTCACAGTTTTATGAGCTGCATCTGTGTCCAGGTGAGAAGTCATGTCACATGTACCAGCCAGGAAACTGGCCTACACATGAGCTCAGAATTGTCACTGCAGCTTTCTGCGGGTACGCAGCATGGAAGGGCACTAGGGGTACTGCCAGGCACTGGGAGGTAAAAAGAGGGAATAGGGCTGTTGTCAGGTATTTGGACACAAAAGTTTAAGAATCCAGGTGTTGTGACTGCCACTGCTCATCGAGTAATTTGTTAACAACTAATATAGATTTAACCAGTATTAGATAATAAATCGCACAGAACTAGACAAAATACACGGTGTTATAAATTTAAGCTAGCTAAGCTATATTTCTCTATTGCATAAAAATTAACTTTGTAAAAAGCTAATGTATATTGTTGTTAATGATATTCCCTCTGGCGTATAATTAAGTTAGATCTCTCTTGGTGATATTTTGGGAGCTCTATGGAGGATGTATTTTTCTCTCATATATTGTATAATCCGGTGATACTGCTGAACACATGCACATGGTCAAGTTTCTTCATTTTTTATTTTCTCATCTGAACTTAACTTGTTTATTTATACTGCCTAAATGATAGGTATACTTTTGCTCTGATCTGTAATGAATCAAATAGTGGCCTTAGCTGGGAAAGCTAATACAGAACAGATTGCCAAAATCCATGCCCCAAAGGCAATACGTAATCCACAGTAGGCATCAGAAATGGGACTCACTTCCTGGTGTGCTTGAAAAGTAACACTATAAATGTAGCCTTTGCTATCTGAATCTTATTCTATGCACCCTTTTTTTCCAACTTCTTATCTGTAGATGCTTTTGTCAATCTAACAATATTTATTAAATACTGTTACTAAGTAAATGAATCATATTTTATCAAATAAATCATACTTTTAGTAGTTCACAATTAGTTCAGTTTCAATTAAAATAGTAATGTAGCTGTTTCTGAAGACAGTGCCTTGATAAATAGACATTATATCTGAGATCCAGCTCTACTATTACGTTCTTATTGTTCTTTTTGTTATTATAATATTGAATAGTGCAAAAAAGGATGCAGACTCTTACTATCTCCCCTTAAAAACTGTGCATACATAATAGAGATTCTTATTCATGTGTATATGAATATATATGAATGCGTACAGATATATTTATAAATTCACATACACTTGTATTCATTTCCTCCAAAAGGCTGACCCTTTGATTCTCTCCCTTATGGATACATCCATTACTGTTTTGGAGATCTAATTATTCTGAGGCAGACACACCCTTTTTTACTTCATTATGTCAAGCAAAAGATTTCTATTAAGGGCGTAGATGTGCTTTGCTGGATTGTACCACTGGTGTGTTTTGCTGTAATTTGCTCTTTATTATTGCTTTGCATGACTTAACTCCTTTATCAATTATATTGTTAATTAAATAGTTTCATAGTTTTATTTTTGGCTTCTCATGGTTTGTAAATAGGTGAAGCTGATGGGGTTTTGTGGGGGAAGCGAAGTGTTCTGAAGTACATTCAAAGACAATTCAACTTCTACAGGTTTTTTTTACATATTACGGATAAAAACATTTCCTATTTAAAAATCTTGTTGTAAACAAATACTTACACAGGTGTTTTCTGTTAATATTGTTAATTCTGTGAACTTATGAAAGCTTTATGGAACATAACGTGATTGTATAGGAACACAGATCTGTGGTCTCTTGGGGTAAGTGTACGTGCTCTAGAATTATTGTTGAGAAAGGCCCAAACGTATCTATTGAAAGCATTCTGACTTCGTATTTACCGTTATTTGTGACTGTAGAATTACTGTTACTATTGAAGGATCCATCATTAACTGGAAGACTTATACAGTAGCTCATTGGTCTGGCAAGAGGCTAGGTACCATGCTAAGAGAGCCCCGCCCAAAGTACTGCATCTCAGGGCATCAAGTCACAAGTAAAGTTGTGGTCTTTTAACCAATTACAGTATAACCAGGAAGGTCATAGAGAAGATTAGAGAAATATGACTACATTATTTCATTGCTGGATTGACTTAGAAAAGTTCAGAAAACAGAAATGCATTTCTTACTGTTTTGATAAATTCTAAAATCTCCTGTCAGATTTTTGATATTGTCATACAGCCCAGGATAAAGGGAACGCTCCTTGCCACCGTTACTGGAGTATGTTGCAAGGACGAAGTTTGGCAGCCCTGAACTGTGCGTATCCTTTGCAGAAATATGAGTTAATCTAATCAACTTTTTTAGCATAACACCATTATATGGTTACAATGGGTCAGCTATAAGAAAATAGTGACAGATAGCAATGATGCAGTCTTTGTGGGGAAGAAGGAATTTTCCTGAGGGAAGTGACCATAACTTGAAGGGTAGACTTTCCTACTGTCATGAAGTATGAGGTACAACAGAGCTGTTTCTCAGTTTCTTCATGACTTTTAGGAGAAAACAGTTTCCTTGTTTGGTTTTTTTTTGATGTCACAGGCTATTTTCCTGTGTTCTCCTCAATAGGAGAGTGGGAATATAAATATCCTCTAGCAAGTTGTAATTAATGTAGAATTCACAACTTTCTGAGGTCTCTTTCCCACACCTTGATGACAATAACAGTAGTACCTGGTGCACTTTTTTAACAAAGGATAAAATCAGAATAAAACATTATGTAACTTCACCTCATCTATGTACAGAGGCTAAGTTTTTTAATACAATGGTTTCTCTTCACAAAAGCCATTTCAGTTCTAGCTTCAAATGTTAATATTAGTCCAGTGATGAGGCTCTGCAAGCTGTTCAGTAGGCCAATTTGACATCTGTTGGTATTGGTAAAAATCTGCATGGAGGTAGGAACTTAACATATATGGATACCTTTTGCTGAACAGAGGTTTTAAGTCTTGCAAACATTATTCTTGCCAAATGTTCTTGTATTTATTGTGACAGTGTCTTTGTTGAATTCATTGAAAGCAGCTCCTCCTCCACCATCCATTTGATTTGCAAATGAATTCTCTTCAACTGTATTCACACCCCTTCTGTATTTGCTTTCCAACAGTATTCCAGCAAATTACTTTGCTGGCAGGAACATTTAGTGAACCAGCCAATTTTAACTAAGTATTGCAAGAATATTCACAAAAAGCAAAATTCTCATTCATAACTACAAGTATTCACATACACCGTTTGAAGATAAACCTAATATTAAAAAGGTAATCAGTGAGTCACTGAGCACAAACATTTCTTATAACTTACAGTTTTGGTCAAAACAACTAAACTTAGAATGTCAAATTATTTTTATGAATGGGCTGTGTATATGCTATAGATCAAGACTTACTGGCGGAAATGACATGAATAAAAATGATACCTGTTTGAAGATAACTTCCGATGAGAAAATATTTACTGAATAAATTATTTTCATTTATCTGCTTGAACCTAATGGGTCAGAAAACAGTAGAACTGGACAGAATAGTTGTAGTGATCCTTACATTTCTTTCTTTCTCATTGCATAAAAGAAGATAATACTTAATATTAATTTTTGTTGCTTATCCGATTCACTGTGTTTTCATTGTATTCAAATGTCAAGACTTGGATATAAAAATATCGCATTTTTCTTAAAATAGTTACATTTGCTTTCCATAGTCACTGGCATCACTCAAAATCAACCAATGCAGTTGTTTCCACTTTCACGAATACTGTGCCTTTATTGTCTGGAAATGCAGGGAAGACCAAATACCGTACTGTGAACCCAAGGGTTCAAAGAAGCAACCAACAGCAATGAGTATGTGCAGGCACCTTTGTTTGTTTAATCTGTGGAGGTCAAAATTCTATCATTCATTGTAGTGTGTTGGGGGTTTTTTTAGGAAAATATATCTGGACATATGCATCTAGTTTTTATTTTGAACATTTTCTGGTTCCTGTCCAACTTTTCTCTTTATCTCCTGCATACCAGCTTCCAGGTATCTGTCTCCTGATGGTAGAGATGTGTAGAGGATTAGTGTCTTTGATTGGCAGGTTGGCTAACATTACAGTTCTGTTCATATGGAGCTTTCCTTCAAGTTCTAAAAAAACTACCACAGACAGGCCAGAAAAAAATCCTATTTCCCTTGTTGCAAAACGGGACATGCAACCTTAAATTCAAAATGTAATCTGAACTGGGATATCTTTATCTATTTCACATACCAATACAGATAGAATTATGGATGAAATAATAATTTTTTGTCTTCTTGCTCAATAACTTAGAGGAGAGGCAAGTTGTGTAACTCACAGAGGGAATGGCAGAAAGTTCAGGATCATTGATTGTATCTTATACTGTTAAATGAATAGATCAGAGTCCTTCAATAGATGGAAACAGGAGCATTGTTTTTCACATTGCAATCTATTCTGTAATGTTCTGTTCATGTGTGGATACAGATAAATGAAATATAGAGGGACAAGCCATGCATAGCTATGTTTACGCACGTCTCCTTATATAATGCCATTTAAACAGGATCCAATCATACAGACGATACGCCGTATAAAATAAAAGTTGAATATTATGAGCAGCTATCATGACCAAAAATTCTGGGATGATTTGTTTTTCACAAACTGCCTTTCTTTACTCCCAATCGGGAGATGTTGCTAAAACTCATATGACTGTCAGTCCTAACACATTCATGATCTTTTCCATGTATGGGATGCCGGCCAGGCACTGACCTCTCTCAGGTCAAGTAACAAATAACTAACCAGTGTTAGTTTAATATTTCCCCAACAATGCAGACCAGAAGGGAGTATCCATGCAATATATGAAACTAGTTCCAAGAAATATCTTGAAGGCAAAACTCTATTTCATTACAATCTGATGGGAACGGCATGTACAATAGCCTGTTTCTGGTATGAGTGAAAAGGAGCTTCATGGTTTTCTGTCTGACTTGCAGATGAATTATATGTCCCTTGTTTTTGTGCAAAATGAACCCATTTAACTCACAGATAAAAACAACGCTTGTAACTAAGTTCTGCAAACTGATGCTGATAGAGAGAGCTGAAAGACAGTCAGTACTATGAGATGATGACAGCACTCCAGAATCAATGGCTTGTGTTCTTTTATCTGGATCAGAAACAAAAAGCACTGCTTGGTACAAAAAGCCTTTACCCTCGGTCCACAAGTCTAAATTTATCCTTTTTATAATGCTATTGCATTTCCTACTGTACAACTTCAGCACAGCTGTCCCTAACTTCCATCACGTTCCACTACATCATATTTTCTATTCTAGGCCTTAAAATTAGAAAATGCCATCTCCCTTGAGCATTCTATTGAAGTGAATAAAATATTTTTATCACAGTTCTCCGTGGTGGGATTTTTTTTTTTTTTACAAACTACGTGTTTAACATACTTTCATTTTTCTCCTCTGTGAAAGTATTCTATAAACCCTGTATTAGAACACGGAAAGGAACCAAATTTCGTAAATTTCTTATCTATGAACAGCTGAGTGACCTCTGTCATTCATCCGTTGTCTCCTTAGTTTCCCCTCTATCTTATTAATTTCTACCAATTTCACTGTAATCTTGTTGGTTCCATAGTATCTCTTAGTTTTATGTACTTAGTTTTAGCTCTACAGTCTATGGATCTTCTGCTGGTACCCTCCTTCTCGCACAGAGTTCTTGAGTTGAATGAAATGGAAGAGTCAACTGAGCTTCTGTTATGACTTTAATGTAAACACTTAGTCCATTTTAAGTTTCCTCGTGGGAAGGAACAGTCCTGCTGTTTGAATGATGCTATTTTGAGGTGTGTCACTTGAATCTCACTGCTGACTAATTTGTAAGAGTTCAAGGAAGGGTGCATATTATTTATACACTTTATATTGTCAGAAGCCTGCTTATATTTGTAAGACTGATAACTGAAATAAACTGAGATCCAAAGTGGAAAGTGGTTCCTTTAACACAATCCCTTAAGAGTTTCTTTTAGGAAAGTGCCATTAACCTTATCTTTGCAATGTCTTTTCCAAATTGCTTTTTTGCAGGTGGCAATTGCTGTCAAGATCTTTGTGAATGTGAGGTTCTAACACAGATTTGGTTATGAAAGCCCTATGCCTCTAACTTAGCTTGCACCTTGTATCCTTGACTCCTGACTTGTTTCTACCAGCTGCTGCTACTCATTCAGAATTCATGTTACAGGTCTCCTTTAAAACAAGAGTAGTAATTCAAGAAACAAAGGCACCTCATTGTGCAGTAAGTTTTTGCTGTTCTCAAACCTGTTTGGATGTGAGCCACTACCCTCCTGAGTGATTATGAAATATCTCAAATATGTTACAGGAGCAAAAATTATACCACAAAATTCTTTCTGACTGTTTGGATCACAAAATGACCTAAGAAGAACGTAACACAACACTGAAAAGCAGCTCAATTGCAACTTCAGATGGAGTGACTACACACACATATGCACACACCACCGCCCGTCCACCAGATCCAGTCTTATTCAGTTGTTAATATTTGATTAATTTGTATGACCCCTGTGTACTCTAGGTGCTTTCTGCACTCTGCAAACCTTAAAATGGCAGGAAGTTTATCTAGGTCCCTTAAGGGATCTGTCAGGACTACAGGGGGAAGTATTGCTGGTAGGAAGCTGAAAACTAGTGAAATATTTCAATAATACAAAGTATTATCTTGATAATTTTCCTAATTAAATTTTTATGCAAAAATTGCCAAGTGATTTAAATCCCAAGGGGAGACTTGCTGTTTTTTTCTCAAATATTCCTACCAATAGCAAACCCTTACAGCACTCATAAAACATAATGTTGCATGATGCGCAAATTAAGATTTGTTGTTTTGAAGTTGCATCAAATAATTGATCAGAAACTATAACTGGGATTATAGAACAAGATCAGAAATGAATTTTAGCAAATAATTGCAAAAATAATTGAAGTTACAAATCCTGAAAACTGGGAAACATTTCCTTTTAATGCCCCCAACGATGGGACTTGTGGCTTTGATTAGGATTAGCACTAGGCAATGGGCTGAATGAAGAGAACAGAGGAAGTTTTAGATTGCATTAAAATTATGAAATAACCTGTCTTAAGAAAGAAAACAAAATTTTCCAAATCTGTGTAAAGGTAAAATTTAAGATAAAGGAAAACTCTTATTTCCATTTCAAAGACTCTAATTTCTTAGAAACACTTTGATCATTTATGGAATGGCCAGCTAGTAAAACCTTGGGTGTCATAGTTCTAGCAAATCTTCTAGGTTCTTATTTAAGCACCTTGTGTCTGCTTGCTGACGTACTTACCGAGTCTATTATTCATTCATCTATTAAGGCTACATATAAGTGAATTAAATTCCTAGTTATGGAGAAGCAAAGACAGATATTTTTAGTAGTCTTTATTTGTTTCATGCCAAGCTTGCCTCAGCTTCCAGTAACTTTTGAAAAATGCTGCAAACGTCACAAAAACCATTTGGGATTTTTCCCCCCAAAAAAACATGATTCCTTGGATTCTGTTACCAGAGATCTAATCCTACTGTTGAAAACAACAGAATTATCACCATTTATATGAATGAGAACTAATTTAGGCTCCCTGCTATAGATCTGTGAAACAGACCTCGTGTCAGTCTGCTCAGTACTAGCAAATTTTGTTTGGATTTAATTTGAACAGTCTGAGGGAAACTCATCCTGTCTGTTAATCACATGTTTTCAGAATCACACACACAAAAAAACCAAACCCAAATGCAAAGCAAGAACACAGATATTGTGTAAAGCCTGTTGCATTTTCAAACATGCAAATACACTGCATATATCAGTTTATCTTCTCTCACAAACATTAGTCCACGGAAATGATAGACATTGGGTACAATTCAGCCCTTATTAAGTTCAGCAACAAAACTATGAATAGATCTTATGGACATGTTAAAAAAAAACCCCGAAACCCTAGTGCAGCCTGTTCAATGACATGGTATCTTTGCCAAAAAGTGTGATGCACTGTTAAATCTCCAAATTATTTCCATTCCCTTTTACTCATTGGTCACTGATTTTGTAATGTTTCGGAAGTGTTTATTTGCCTCGAAGCGGAACTTATTAAAACCACTCTCACTACTCTTCCTATTTTCTGTTATAGAAGTTTAATGGAAATTGAAGTAATGAAATTAAAACTAAATACTTTTACCTTGCTGAAGCATTGTTACTTACACTTACTAATTCAGAGTAAGGAAAAAAATGGAATATTCTCACAAAATATTCTCATCTTGACAAAACTACACTTTGAGAAAGCAAGCTGTTCTTTCAAAACATGAAACATTTCTGATCTCACAAATGTTTACTTAACTACATCTAATTCTATGTAATTTGAAACTAGAATGAAATCCAGAGTGTGCACTACGTACCAGAATTTCTGCATGACTAATCCTGTGTGGTTAACAAGGTTGGGCAGCTCTGTGTATAATTCATGGCTACTCAGAGGGTATCTTGGGTCTTCAAGCACAGCTTCATCTTGCAGAATTCAAATTTAAGGTTTTGTGTGAGAAGCACAGCACATAGTTTGCTTCTGGGCTACCCTGGTGCCTTGAAATGAGCTGGTTTCCTGTTGGTGACGGAAGAGGTAAACAATTTTAACTCAACGTCTTGATTAGAGTAGCCCTTTGCCTCCAGAAGTGATCTAAGTTGTGAACACGAGTTGTCAGAGGACTTCACAATTGATAATGCTTACCTACAGAAGAAAAATCTCGTGGCAGAGAAAATCTGAAACAAATAGGATGTGTCGGGATACATATTAAATGGGATAACGTCTCATTTCTATAATTGAAGCACTTATGGAGAATCTAATTAACCTTTCAAATGCTGATTCCTGAGTATTTTTGGCATCAAGCTCTATTTCTTAAGAAAAACATCAGATGCCAGCAGCAAAAGGGTTTGTTCTCTCTTTCATCCATCTGGGAAAACTTTAAGCTCAGCTTTGCCTCTCATCTATTTTGTTATTCTTGGTGTCCGTTTGTAAAATACGATTCAATTAAATGTTATTAATTAAATAATACGTTACACTTGCTCTTGTGGCCTGCTCAGCAAATTTCATCACCAGACCTTCCCCTTGCCCAAGACTCCTGAGGGAGTTTAGCCATTTACAAGCGGTTGTTTTTTTTTTTTTTTCCTCCCTTTCTCTGTAAGTTAGCCGGCGGTTTCCTCTTCCTTGCAGAATCAGTAAAGTATTTACGAAACTCCTCCCGAGCTGAGGTGTATTTTACGAGCGTGGTTCTGAGGCCCAGTTCATTAATCCGTGTTTGCCATCCTTCGCCTCAGCAATGCCGCTTTTTTACCTCCGTGAGGTGAGGGGCGGCTCGCGAGGGCTCCCCCACACGGCCGGGCGGTGCACGCGGCGCTTCGC